>NC_068443.1:24651570-24951570 GCF_023373465.1 Oncorhynchus keta | reverse complement strand
TCTGTTCCTCTGTTTTTACCATGCTGCCTCTCCTCTGTTTCTTTACCATGCTGCCTGTCCTCTGTTTCTTTACCATGCTGCTGTCCTCTGTTTCCTCTGTTTCTTTACCATGCTGCCTGTCCTCTGTTTCTTTACCATGCTGCCTGTCCTCTGTTTCTTTACCATGCTGCCTGTCCTCTGTTTCTTTACCATGCTGCCTGTCCTCTGTTTCTTTACCATGCTGCCTGTCCTCTGTTTCTTTACCATGCTGCCTGTCCTCTGTTTCTTTACCATGCTGCCTGTCCTCTGTTTCTTTACCATGCTGCCTGTCCTCTGTTTCTTTACCATGCTGCCTCTCCTCTGTTTCTTTACCATGCTGCCTGTCCTCTGTTTCTTTACCATGCTGCCTGTCCTCTGTTTCTTTACCATGCTGCCTGTCCTCTGTTTCTTTACCATGCTGCCTGTCCTCTGTTTCTTTACCATGCTGCCTGTCCTCTGTTTCTTTACCATGCTGCCTGTCCTCTGTTTCTTTACCATGCTGCCTGTCCTCTGTTTCTTTACCATGCTGCCTGTCCTCTGTTGTATGCTTTTGGTTTTCTTATTTTTTCCTTCATTGTGTGACGTTGTTGTACAGCCTGCTGTTGGGTCAACCAAACCAAACTCTGTCAAAACACGGCCCACCTCTCTGTCCACTGGGGATGCAGCTGCCCCCCTAAAACGTTCCGCCCCCACCTCCAGCTCTGCCAATAAAAAAAGTCCTGTTACCAAGGCAACCACTCCCACTGCTGGCACCAAGCGGCCAACTGTCGCTCCCAGTCAAACCCCTACAGCATCCAAGTCCAAGGTGAGTCCCCTCCCATTCCCACTTCCCTCACTCCTGTCTCTGCTCACTGGCCTTCCCTCTTGTGGTTGGCACCTTGTCCCCCTTCCCTTTGTTTGGCTCTGCTATATAACTGTCCCGTGTCCACCTTCTGACTCTCACTCAGTTTGTGGACCACCAACTCCCTGCACTATAACCTCTGTCCGGGCTCTTCACCATTTAGTCCTACCAGCTGATTATTTTCTCCCTGAAGATCCCAGCATGCATTTCCAATATCTCCTTTCTGTTTCCAGTCTTTACTCCCCTAATTGCTTAATCAACTTCCATTTGGTGTGTTTTTTATCACACACCTATCTCTCTTTTCCCTCAGCCGTCTCCATCTTCCTTACACCTCTAGTTGCCTCTCCCAACCAACCCTCCCTATGTCCAGCGCTCTCTTCCACACCACACCCTTCTCTGATTTCCTGTTTGCCTACTCAGACTCCGGAAAACGGCACTTCTGACAGACGTCCTCCTGTGCCAAAGGCTAACGGCACGGCCAATAAGGACAGTTCCTCTACTACCGCCACTACTAAACCTGCTGGGCCACGCCCCTCTGCTAATGTCCCTTCTCTGCGCCGCAACACAGGTGACACCAACTCTTAACTGTATAGTGCAAGCTGACATGCTTTAAGGTACTTTATTCTTGATGATGGTGATATTCAAAAAGCCAACGTCAGAATTCCTTGGTCCCTAAATGTCCACAAGTCTCAATCATGTAAGGGGAGCTTGGTTATGTTCTCTACCCTACAGTTCCCAAGACTGATATCAAGCCAGGTGACGTGAAGAAGCCTACTACACTGAAGACAACACCAGGTAACAACGAACCAACATGCACAATCTAACCCAAGTATCTCATTATACAACTAAAATACCCTAGAGTTGAATGTGTTCTTTGAAATTGTAAGGACAGACAACTGTCGTCTGTTATAATCTCTCTTGACAGTGTCATTATGACTACACAGAGAGAGACAAGTGCAATGGGTAAGTGATGCTAGGAGACAGACAGGGACGCAGAGGGAGACAGACACTTAGTCTCAACAGTAGCTCCAGTTCCTGAAAACCCTGACTGACGCCTCAGGCCTGTCACGTCCTCCTCTGAGATATTAATTAGTCATCGAATCAGAGGCTGTTGACACAGCCTTGGAAAACCCACTACCAGAGACCACAGTATCTACTCTCTGTAGGTAGTAGTAGTGTTGTTCCTTATCCTCTCCCCTGGGGACTAGTTAGCTTCCAGGACATTGTTTCCTAGTGAATCATTGTTGTTATTGTTTGTGTGTGTGCTCAGCTCCAGCCCTTAGTAGAGGGTATGTTTCCTCATGCCCTTTGTCTATTTCTATCACCGCCCCAGCCAAGCCCAGGGTACCTCACACTTCTGCTACTGCTCCAAGCACTCCTGCAACCAACGGGGAGCAACCTCGCAGACGCATCACCAAACCCCCGGTGCCCAAGCAGACGGCTATGGAGAGGAAGCCAGCTGTACCCAGAGCTCCTAGGACTCCCAGGCCCATTAACGCACCCTTGCCAGACCTGAAGAATGTGCGCTCCAAGATCGGCTCCACAGACAACATGAAGTATCAGTCTACCGGTGGCAAGGTGAGGTAACGTGGGATAGAGATGTACTGTACATGAAAGCTTTGGGAAAGGGGCCTATTTAAGTGGACCGACATCAGACGTAGACATTTGTGTATTGACAGATCTATCATGCCTTCAGTGCTGTCAAATGCCATTCACGGCATGGGTTTTGTCACAAGCAAATTCTCATTCAACATCATACAAATTCCATATTATCAAAAACCTCACCTCTCCACTGCTGCCATATAACAAGGTCTTATACCACCCTCTCATTAGTCATTACAAACATTTATGGCTTTCTCAACTAAATAGTGGCACAATGCATGCTACTCCTGGAGAAAATATGTTACGCAAACTACACTATAAATACCAAAGTATGTGGACACCCCTTCAAATGAGTGAATTTGACTATTCAGCCACACCTGTTGCTGACAGGTGTATAGAATCGAGCACACATTCATGCAATCTCCATAGACAAACATTGGTACTAGAATGGCCTTACTGAAGAGCTCAGTGTCTTTCAACATGATACCATCATAGGATGCCACCTTTTCAACAAGTCAGTTCATACAATTTCTGCCCTGCTAGAGCTGCCCCGGTGAACTGTAAGTGCTGTTATTGTGAAGTGGAAACTTCTAGTGGCAACAACGGCTCAGCCGAGAAGTGGTAGGCCACACAAGCTCACAGAACGGGACTTCCGAGTGCTGGAACACGTAGCGCATACAAATAGTCTGTACTCGGTTGCAGCACTCAATACAGACTTCTAAAACATCTCTGGAAGCAATGTCAGCACAAGAACCGTTCGCCATGAAATGGGTTTCCATGGCTGAGCAGCTGCACACCAGCCTAAGATCACTATGCACATTTCCAAGCGTCGGCTGGAGTGGTGTAAAGCTCACTTTTGGTGGAGGACGATTAGTGGTCTGGGTCTGTTTTTCATGGTTCAGGCTCCTTAGTTCCAGTGAAGGGAAATCTTAACGCTACAGCATACTAGACGATTCTGTGCCTCCAAATTTGTGGCAACAGTTTGGGGAAGGCCCTTTCCTGTTTCAACATGACAATGCCCCTGACCGCAACCCCATCAAACACCTTTGGGATGAATTGGAACGTCGACAGCGATCCAGGCCTAATCGCTCAACATTAGTGCCCGACCTCACTAATGCTCTTGTGGCTGAATGGAAGCAAGTCCCCCCAGCAATGTTCTAACATCTAGTGGAACGCCTTCCCAGAAGAGTGGAGGCTGTTATAGCAGTAAACTCCATATTAATGCCCATGGTTTTGTAATGAGATGTTCGAAGAGCAGGTGTCCACTTAATTTTGGTCATGTAGTGTCTGTCTGTCTACTTATGTGTTTCTGTTTGTCTCTCTGTTCTCTCCCCTTTATTTCTCTCTTATCCTCTCCGTAACCTTTTATTTTCTCTCTTATCTCTCTCTTTTCTCTTTCTCATCTCTCTACATTACAACTGACAGCTCCTTTCACACATAGGTTGCGTCAGTGTCCATCCACAAAAGGTTACCTGTCACAGTGATGGATGCAAAAGGGAGTCTCCATAGAAACAAATTCTCAACACATTGTTTCGAGCCAATGCACTCTTCTGGCATGCAGGAGACTTGGGTTTGAAACCTGTCAGTCACACAGACCGTTGGTGTAGCCTTAAAGCAGAGCAGTTCCCTCCATCTGTACACCACACCACATTCTCCTGAGTACTGGTGGTACTGATATTGACCCAGGGGTGGTTGTGTCCCCTCAGGTCTCCTCGGCAGGGGGTTCCCAATCCAAAGACGGCCAGGGCAAGGTGAGTCCCTACCATCGCCATCATCACACACCCCTTGCTCATTCTCACCCATGTGCTCAACCACTCTCTCTCCTTCAATATCACACTGAAGGAAATGACATAAGTGGACCTTTTTTGTCCACTGACTGTTTGAACCTATCTGTACATACACAAACACTCCCGCTCTAACACACTCCCAGTCTAACATACTACCAGTCATGCACATCCTCACCTTTTCTTCCTCTTCATGATAGACTGTTGCTTTCCGGTATAAAATGTGAATAGTTGTGGACAGTGTACTCCTAGTCTCTGTCTCCCCTGATATGCACAGCTTAACTTACAGACAGAAAAACAGACAGACAGGAATTGACCTTGCCGTCATCCATCTGACCTCTACAATCATGGCACTACCCATCCCAGGTAACCTCCTTGTGAAATAACACCACAGTGACTATTGTCCTGCGCTGGTCCTCACACCTGGTACATTTCGAAGGTCCCTGAGCTTGAGTATTTGAGAGGCCCTGGAAGGCTTTTGGGTTCGTAGTGTAACCAATACCACTGCTCTTATTCATCTGGGTTTACTTTTACGTAATTTACCCTAAACCATTTTTACAGTCCTATCAGTATGATTCAATGAAGGATTATAATGGTAAGATAAGCAATTCAGAAACAACCCACTGGGCACAGACATACTTTCAACGTTTAGTTTTGATTTAAATTGAGATGTCAACTAACGTGAATGTCAACGTGAAATCAACAAAAAATGTCATTGGATTTAGGTTAACAGTTGGGTGAAAGAAATACGAAACGTTTTGCAAATTCAGTCAGTTTTCCACATTGATTCAACATCATCAGATGTAATTTTTTGGGGGAAATGTGGGAAGCGCTTGCTGCTGTCTTCTCATCAACTGAGTGATATAGCAGAGAAGCCTCTGGTTGTCCGACACCTGTGAGTTGAGTTCAATAAGATATGAGCTTGAGGCAGTGTGAGCAAGCAGTTGGAAATAGCAGACCTTGGCTGTGGGCTAGTGTTTTAGAGGGTGACTCAGCCCGTCTGCGATGCTACCTGCGTCACAGAGTCTAACTAAACTAATTTAAACATCAGGCATCTCAGTATACCAAGCAAAAAAATTAATTGTGAAAACAGATTAGTGCTTTTCATTCAAGGTTTTTGAACTGCATGTCTGTTCCTTCGCAAAGTGACGGTGTTTTGAAATCAGCAATGGATATCAGGGAAGAGATGGCTGGCTAGTGTGTGTGTGCGTGTGTGTGTGTGCGTGTGTGTGTGCTCGTGTGCGCTTGTGCTTGTATTATCTTTATTCATAAACACTGCAATAGTTATCTACTTTGATCAGCCACATCTAGAATTGGATGATATTTGAGCTAATTTGCATGTAAATACTGACATCTGACCAGCCAGCATTCTGACTGTTGTGTGACTGGTTTTACTTACTATGTGTAAGAATGAGTTAACAACATGCTCTTTAGATTGCTTTCACTTTTCATCCTGGCTGCTTCTCCACCACCCTCCACTAATTCTAGACTCACCGTAGTGAACTGTTCCCACTGCTACTGTGCTTCTTTGTAGGTTATGATAGTCCACAAAAAACTGGACTTCAGCCATATCACCTCCCGCTGTGGCTCCAAGGATAATATCAAGCATGTCCCTGGTGGAGGGAATGTAAGTACAACACATGGGGCTCCCATGTGGCGGCTGCCTCGTTCTCCATATCCCCACTAACATGCTCGATTGGACTGTAAGGAAGTCAGCCCCATTTGTAATAGAGTAATGTCCTAACGTTCTAGTCATTCTAATTCTATGGTCAGCCCCATTGGCCAGCCTAGTCATAATGTGAGGTCTGAATGGTATGTCTCACCCAACTAACCAGCTGAAGAGATACTAGCTTTCTATCTGCCTCCTTCTCTTTCACTCTCTTTTACATTGCAACAAGTATTACATTTCCTTATTTAGTGACAACAAAATCAATTTAAATGGATACTTAAAATGCCCACTTCTCCACTTTACAGTAGAGTACTCACATTTCATAATCAGTGTTATACTGAGGGGTTAAAGTGATTCAAGCCATTGTGTGAGAATTTCCGATTGGATGTTGTTTCATCTTTGCCATTCATACTTCAACATTTGTGTTGTTTGTTTGGGTGCATTCAGGTCCAGATTCAGCATAAGAAGGTGGACTTGAGCAAAGTGACCTCCAAGTGTGGCTCTAAGGACAACATCAAGCACAAGCCAGGTAGACATCTGATGATTTTGGAAATGATTTCTGCATCCCAAATGCCACCCTATCCCCTACATAGTACACTACTTTTGGCCAGAGTCTCATTGGTCCTGCTCAAAAAGAGTGGACTATATAGGTAATAGGGTTTCATTTGGGAAGCCTCCTTTATCAAATTAATTACCTTCTTATGCCACTAAGGTGTGTCCACTACAGGGGGTGGAGATGTGAAGATTGAGGCTAAGGCCAATGGTAATGGCAAGCCCAAGGTGGGGTCAATGGACAATATTGGCCTTGAGGCAGAGGATGGACAAAACAAGGTACGGTCACCATTCTCTTGTAGTCACGTAGTTATTTACATGTTTTACCTAATCAGGATTTGGTCCTGGAGGTTTTATTCAAATACATTTCAGAAAGCTTAAAGTTTTAAAGTAATTGTTTATTGCACAACACACAAAGACAGGATGTTTGAGGTTGTGGTGGTGGAAACGTTTCATTTGAACATGCTGGTTGACTACATACAGAGAGCAATTTCATCCTTTTAAAACAAGTTGCGTCATTGTGCTTTAACCTGTTTGTCCACTAGATGGCCTTAATGATTACTCAGTCTTTCATCAGTAACACAAGATGTAATGAAAAGATCATTGAACTTATAGGAATTCATACACACTTTTTTAATGACCATATTATTATGGTAATTTACCTCATTGTTTGTCCGATTCTCATGTCGAAACCCTGCTGCTCACGTGTTTCCAGGCTGGGGGGATGCAGGAGAAAGCTGAGGGGAAAACATCTCCCCCTGGTGGACCTCCAGCCACAGGTGCAAGAAGTGTGGCTAAGGAGAACGGACATAAGGAGGCCACACCTCACCCTAATCCCTTTGGGGGTGATGGGCTGCGAGACCCGATAGGCATGGGCATGGACAAACGCATCCCTGAGACAAGTAGGTGCCTCTTGCCTCAACAAACACCCTGTGGTCTTTCTGAAATCTCACTTTTTTCTGTCATGCACTCAGAGCATTAACTTTGAGATTACCACTGTTGCCTGTCTCACATGACTTATTGGGCTTCATGTCACTGCTGAGTGCTCAGATTGTAGATAACTGATTGTTGTGAAGTAAGTTTTTTGCCTCCTGCAAATTCTGCATTCAAAAAATGTGCATGTTATTTTATGCCATTAGTCTAACCAGTTAACTCCCTCTATTCTTTCTCCTCTTATTTCGCTCCCCTTTTCTCCATTGCTTCCTGTGTCCCACTCTGTTTATCTGCCAGCAGATTGAGTCTTACAAGCTGAGCTTTCGCAAGCGTGCACGGGCTCGCACGAACCACGGCGCCGACATCATCTCCCGGCCCACCCCGATTGGCAGCCACCCCTCACCCTCATCGCAGCACCTCTCTCAGTGTTTCTCTGGGGGTCCGCCAGCTTTCTCCTCCACACCCTCCAGCTCCAACCCAGACCCTCGTCACCCAGACATGAGGCAGGGGGACAACTACTGAATGCTAGCAGGACAGGGACTTCTTTAGCACATTTCAACTTCCTCCAGCACCTTCATTTGACCTTTTACCTCTCCTTTTACCATACTGTATCTAATAGTCCTAGTCTTCTGGTCTCAGAGGAGCCAGTATTAAAGTATAGAGACCAGAGTTCAGAAAGATAGACAAGCTCTTACTGTACAGTGGGGTTTGGTCTCTTCTGAATTGCCCTGGGTTAACTTGCTGTGATATAAGGGGAGTAGTATGACCTCAGAGTGAACCTTCTAGAATCTAGACCCTCAGTGTTCTGTTATAGTTATGTCAGCGCAGAATGAAACGTATTATACTGCCTGCTTCTTTTGTTCCAGCCTATAATTTATGTTCTTATACGTAGTGCCACCTCGATTAAAATCACAAACACCTTCAGTGTCACACTGTACATTTGTACACATTTTACGTCAGACCATCACAATGAGCCAATGCTATCTATGTGACAGGCCTTACCCTAGACGTAACACCTTCCTTACTGTACCTATCTCTCTGGATGAGCATAACTGCCCTTGTACTGTTGGGACCCCAGATTTCACTTGAGTTGTATACAGTATATTATACAATGGCGATTAGTGAAGCACCCCTTATTGTGAGCGTGTGGGATTGTCGTATCATCCCAATGAACAGGGGCTAATATGCCACTCCCTCTCTTAACCAATACAGTATGTCTAGATAACCCTTAGTAAACGTGTGATTCCCCCACAGCGCTCTCTACAACAAGATACTAGTAGGCTGTTACAAACAGTAGGATATTTAACATCTCTTTCAAAAACTCTGTATCGTGTTTTCGTAAATTATTGTAACAATGAGCTGATGTGTTGTTATGTGGTTTCATCATAATATACCCTTTTCCTTTTACTGTTACATCTCTCTGAAAGCAATACAGTGAGTGGTCTTTGCCGAGGACACAACTTCCCCATACACACACATCCCCGCACATGTGTACAGTACGGTACAGTCAGAGGGAGAGAGAGACAAGCAAACCCCTGCAGGGTCTGTGCACAGAGACTGGATGCCTGGGACAGGGCAGAATAGGAAGCAGGAGGCAGCAGAGTGAGGAAAGGCCTATGATTGCAGAGTGAGGAAAGGCCTATGATTGCAGAGTGAGGAAAGGCCTATGATTGCAGAGTGATGAAAGGCCTATGATTGCAGAGTGATGAAAGGCCTATGATTGCAGAGTGAGGAAAGGCCTATGATTGCAGAGTGAGGAAAGGCCTATGATTGCAGAGTGAGGAAAGGCCTATGATTGCAGAGTGAGGAAAGGCCTATGATTGCAGAGTGAGGAAAGGCCTATGATTGCAGAGTGAGGAAAGGCCTATGATTGCAGAGTGATGAAAGGCCTATGATTGCAGAGTGAGGAAAGGCCTATGATTGCAGAGTGATGAAAGGCCTATGATTGCAGAGTGAGGAAAGGCCTATGATTGCAGAGTGAGGAAAGGCCTATGATTGCAGAGTGATGAAAGGCCTATGATTGCAGAGTGAGGAAAGGCCTATGATTGCAGAGTGAGGAAAGGCCTATGATTGCAGAGTGATGAAAGGCCTATGATTGCAGAGTGATGAAAGGCCTATGATTGCAGAGTGATGAAAGGCCTATGATTGCACCAGGAAAGATACTCCAATGCTGTTTGTGTTGTCCCCCAGTGATCAAGTCTCTGTAGTGTTGGCCAAACCGTTGGGACAGGGAAGACGAATAGAGAGACGTTTTGAAGGAAAGCAAGATTGAGATAGATACATTTAACAATATAATCACAATTTTAAGTCAGTATCAAGAGAAGTTTGTGACGAACAAAGACAGTCATAAATTGATCTCCAATGTAACAATTGTATATTTTCAGTCTTCTCAACTACTCCACTGTTAAATATGAATTCATTTGAATGGCTGCTTATGCTATTGGTTCCACTGTGAAAAGTGACATTATTGTGTAACAATAGCGCACAATTTCTTATTGGTGCAGTTTTCTTTCTTTTTTTTTTAACAAAGAAGCGAATTACTCAGATTAACTTGCTGTCGGTTTTGTAAAGAGGTTGGCGGAATTGTATAACATTACATGACTATGAATTAGGATTCAGTGTGTGTGTGTGTGTGTGTGTGTGTGTGTAGTATGTTGTGATCAACATTTAGGCATGTCTGTGGAGTTTGTCAGATTAGTGGTATGTTGCTGGATCAAGTTCGAGGGCACCCCATTGCCTTTCAAATACTGGTAGTTTGGCTCTTAGGGTACAAAAATGGCACCTCCAACAAGAGGGATAAGGGCCCCAGATATTAATGTGTACTTGTGCCTTGTAGATTCTCAAGGCTGAACCACAGATAGAACCAGATCTCTCACAGGATGTCTAAATCTGAAGCATCCCTTTATAGCTTCTTCTCACCACCAGACATGGTGATGATAGGAAGCCCAGTGGCGGGAAGTGGGAGGACATGGAGCGAGATGAAACATGCTAATTTCCTCATAGATGAAACATCTCAATACAGTTTTCTGTTCCCAAAACTAACATCTGTTAAGAACAGAGTACACAAAGTTTTTAAGACTTCACTCTTTCTAAAATAAATGGCATTGCTTAGAAGGATTACAAGGGCAAATTGAGTAATTGCACAATCGCAACTTCACAGAGTAGGAGTTCTCCAGCGGAAATATGCAAATACATGCTAGAACGGGCCAATAGGATCTCGCTAGTTCGTGCTTAGCTTTGCCCAGCTCTTTGCTTGTTCTGCTCAATGTGCTTCATTTGCTCCCATTGGAAACATCATCGGTGGTATATATTGGGTTAGTACAAATCTGTGGCTGAACTGTAACAGGTGTATAGTTCCCCAAAAAATGATCTTTATGTCCCACCCTCAAACCCTTTTATTTTGAGATATTGTTATGTACTGTAATGATATAATGCTGCTGGATGTCGGTAAGGTGTCATTTGAATTTATTTGAGTGTGTGCACTGCAGTGGAGGAAATCATAGGGATCATCAATGGCTGAGATAATCAAAGAGCAAGTTATCAAAATATCGAGAATGAAAGAAAAAGCACCTTATGATATTTACAAGTATTCTTTCCCCCCAAGATTCCCATGGTTAGTTGAAAAACTGGAATGAATGAAGTCTTACACTGATGAACGCACTTTGAATGCACAGTGGTATGTACATTTTATGTTTGAGCTCTACAGTATGTTAGAACTGTTGGCATGATTGGATGAACAGATTTGTCTTTTAGTCTCCTTGGCGGTAACCTTGCTGGTCACGTTAGTGGACTTTGGTGTCGTGCTTTGGGACGATGGTCACTCGCTCTGTCTGTTCTCCGTGTGCCTGTTAGACGTCACGTTAGTGGACTTTGGTGTCGTGCTTTGGGACGATGGTCACTCGCTCTGTCTGTTCTCCGTGTGCCTGTTAGACGTCACGTTAGTTAACACTTCCCTTTCCAACGCGTAACCACTGCTTGCAACACCATCCTTCCATCAGTCTTCACACAGTCGTTTGTAAATAGACATCCACATGTTTTTATCACCACAGGAAAAACAAATAGGTATTGATATTAGGGTCTTTATGGATGTTGACAAATGTATTTCACATCCATGAACCCATTTTCAAAGAGAGCGTTTTCTTTCTGGAGTCTGCCTTTTTCAGAAAGGGCTGAAGTACAAGAATGTTTTTTAAAATGCAATGTATTAAAGATGCAAGACATGAATATCATATGTATGAACTTTTTGTTTTGTTTTCAAAATCACAATAGGACACATACTAAGGCCTAGATTCAATCAGATCAAGCGTTAACCAGCGATAGCAGACACCTGCATAGCAAATGTTTTGGTGGAGAAGGAAACTGCGTTGGAGCTGTCAAGTTATTGAGCAGCTGCTCTTGCAATCATCAGGAACCCCCCACTCGCATTAGAAGTTCAGAGTGAGAATATGTACACTATATATATATAGAATTACACTCAAATAAAAAAATCATTCAACAAAATGAGGATTTCCATCATCATCACATTCCAGTGTTTGAAGTTGTAAACAAGGCTGCATGGGATTTCTGTTAATAATTTGACTGTGCAGCCAATGGCAATGTCCGCCTTAGGTATAAGAGAGCCACTTGTGGATTTGACAGCTCTAACACAGTTCCACCTCAGACACTATGCGGATGTCGGCTAAAGCGCCTCTGATTGAATAGAGCCCTAAATCTACATTTGACTTGACAGTAGGAATGGTGGTTAGCATCTCAATGGTTGGTCAAGGTGTGTTATTACCAACTCCAACTCTGTAGAGGAATAAATTAACACTTTTATCTGCCTCTTACACTTAGGCCTGTACTCACTATATGTTAGAAATCTACATGGAATAAAGAATAATCCGGTTTCATGCTTATTCTTCCAAATGTTTTGTGTCACTGGTGAGCTGACCGAGTGCCCAACTTTAATCCGGAACCAGGCATTGTGAGGATAGGTTGAAGGCCATGCTCCCAAATGCAGCACCTGACGCACACAGCCCTTGAATGTCATCCAGACATCCCTCCCACATCCCCCATGTGAGACTAACAGTAACTGTCTTTTGGCATGTGTTATGTAGTGTGCTTCTGTAAAGCATCAAGGAGCCCATAGCTGTGCTTCGTCTTCGAGCACACCTGTAGTGTGTATTATTCTCCAGTGCACACCATAAGAGCATCAAGGAGCCCATAGCTGTGCTTCGTCTTAGAGCACACCTGTAGTGTGTATTATTCTCCAGTGCACACCATAAGAGCATGCAGAAGACAATGGATTGTAGACATCTGTCATAGATAGGAGTTCATTGTTTCCCCTTCGATTTGAGATGTAATTTGGTATGAAAGATATGTTCATTGTGATTAATTGGTATCTAGTGATGTGAATATTAATCATGAAATAAAAGACAAGCAAACGTTTGAGTGTATGTTTCCTTTTCTGCTTAATTGTCTTTTGTGTATAACTGTACAAATATTGCCTTTTTTTTATTACAGTATTTTCCATAAAGAACTATGTTGTCTGAGTCCACAAGAACACAACGTATAGTGCATGTATACTGAACAAAAAATGTAAACACAACATGCAACAATTTCAACAATTTTACTGAGTTACAGTTCATATAAGGAAATCAGTCAATTGAAATAAATTTGTTGGGCCCTAATCTATGGATTTCACATGACTGGGAATACAGATATGCATCTGTTGTTCACAGATACCTTAAATCCAGGTAGGGGAGTCGATCAGAAAACCAGTCAGTATCTGGGTATCTGGTGTGACCACTATTGCTTCATGCAGCACGACATCTCCTTCACATATAATTGATCTGGCTGTTAATTGTGGCCTGTGGGATGTTGTCCCATTTCTCTTCAATGGCTGTGTGAAGTTGCTGGATATTGTCGTGAACTGGAACACGCTGTCGTACACGTCAATCCAGAGCATCCCAAACCTGCTCAATGGTTGACATGTCTGGTGAGTATGCAGGCCATATAAGAACTGGGATATTTTCAGCTTCCAGGAAATGTGTACAGAGCCTTGCATCGTGGTGCTGTTGTGGCGGAAGAATCAGAATTAATTAGGTAACATAAATAATTAAGATGTCTTATATGCATAATATGCTTATGTGATATACTTGTTATTAAAATGTATCCCTTTGGACTCTGGTGTTGGCCGTTGCACTTCCTCCCTCAGCTGGTCCTCAGTCACCTGGGGCCCAGAGAGGGGAGAAGTCAGCCTTGTCTTTCACATGTCTCTGGTGCTACACAGAATATCAGAAAGAGAAGAGGACAGGAGGGAACATTGTCTTCATATGTGAATGTGTCTTTGCCTATTTACCTTTACCTATTAAACCAGGTGAAGGGATGGCGTGATTAATGGGGAACCAATTACTTGTCTACACAATGTCTGTGCACCAGTCACTCCTTCCTTTGGTTTTGGGGGAGATAAGGTCTGAGACAAGATGTGTGGGGTAGTGTCTGGAACCATTGTACGTCATCTCTGATGTTGCACCTATCCTGGGGTAGTGTATGACCTAGAGGCTCACTCCCCTCAGTGAGCTGGTCCAGGCATGTGGTCAAGAAGCGGTTTTACTTGAGATGGGAGTGTCTGGAGTTGACAATTGATTTATGAATGAGAAGCCATGAACCATGAGCCATAGAATGAGTTGTTGTTTTTGTGCAATGAAGTACCAGGAACGAGATCGGAGCCTCGTCTTAGGGGCCAAACTAAACAATAAGAACAGTCTTCATAGCAAATGCTATCTGGCTGCGGGATACTCCTTTCTCATATATCGAGTTTCACCTTGTGACCCATTCCATACATCTGTTTTTTGTCATGTAGACTAAAGGGCATATCTTTGCTATAAAATATATTTGTATTCTTCGTATGTCAGAGCTACTCGCCACAACACTTGGGAATGTTGACCCCACCGGCCTCATCATTGTAGAAGCAATTACTTTATGCTTTCCTTATTAATAAGTTTTGAACAAAGTCATATCCTGATTGGTGATTGACCTTGTCTCTCCTCATTATTGATTAGAATTTCCACGACACTGTCCATTATCATGCTAAAATATGAGGTGATGGCGGTGGGTGAATGGCACGACAATGGGCCTCGGGATCTCGTCACGGTATCTCTGTGCATTCATATTGCCATCGCTAAAATGCAATTGTGTTCGTTGTCTGTAGCTTATGCCTGCCCATACCAAAACCCCACTGCCACCATGGGGCACTCTGTTCACAATGTTGACATCAGCAAATCGCTCGCCCACACGACGCCATACACGTGAGTCTGGTTAGACGTACTGCCAAATTCTCTAAAATGATGTTAGTTGAGAATTAAACATTAAATTCTCTGGCAACAGCTCTGGGGGACATTCCTGCAGTGAGCAATTGCACGCTCCCTCAAAACTTGAGACATCTGTGGCATTGTGTTGTGTGAAAAAACTGCACAGTTTAGAGTGGCCTTTACAATGATCATGCTGTTTAATCAGCTTCTTGATATGCCACACCTGTCAGGTGGATGGATTATCTTGGCAAAGGAGAAATGCTCACTAACAGGGATGTAAACAAATTTGTGCACAAAATATGAGAGAAATAAACTTTTTGTGTGTTTGGAAAATTGTTACGGGAATGATGTTCTCAATGTTCATAACCCAATTCAATTAAACTACTCGGTCTGCAACCCAGAATAAAGATACTGGTTGACTGGTTGACTGAAACAGACAGAGGCCCAGCTAAAATAGTAAAAATGTTTATTCACGAGTGCGCTGGTTCGTTGTACAAAACCATTCATTTTTATACTAGCTCCTTACACACATACTTTTGCTGTCACGTTCTGACCTTAGTTCTTGTGTGTTTTCCTTGTTTTAGTGTTGGTCAGGACGTGAGCTGGGTGGGCATTCTATGTTGTGTCTAGTTTTTCTGTTTCTGTGGTTGGCCTGATATGGTTCTCAATCAGAGGCAGGTGTTAGTCATTGTCTCTGATTGTGAACCATATTTAGGTAGCCTGTTTTGTGTTGGGGTTTGTGGGTGATTGTTTCCTGTCTTTGTGTTTTCTGCACCAGTTAGGACTGTTTCGGTTTTGCCACGTTTATTGTTTTGTATTCTGTTCATGTTGAGTTACCTTATTAAAATAACATAAACTCTAACCACGCTGCGTTTTGGTCCGCCTCTCCTTCCCAGGAAGAAAGGCGTTACATTTGCACACAAACAGAAGGTATCCTCTGCACAACGATTACCAGCTGCCTCTAATTGGGAATCATACACAACACCAACATAGAAAAATAAACTAGAACACAACATAGACATAGATATACTAGATCACCCTCTAGTCACGCCCTGACCTACTACACCATAGAGAAACAATGTCTCTCTATGGTCAGGGCGTGACACTGGGGTCTTATTTCAGCTCATAAAACAAGGGACCAACACTTTACATGTTGAGTTAATATTTTTGTTCAGTGTCCATAAAATATCAGCAAGGTGCAAAGTGAAATGGTAGTAACTAGCCTACCTTGCCTTTAATGCACAGAGAGAAGATAACATGTATGTAGAGGGAGGATGCATCTAGGCAGGCAGCAGCGAAGGAAAGTCAGCCTTTCCATTACAACCTATCGTACCTGCCACTGTATAGTTTTGTAATTCCGAGTTGATTGACCGTTCAAAAAGTATTTTCCCAGTCGGAGCTAATTTTTTCCATCTACGTAACATTGCAAAAATCAGAAACTTTCTGTCCAAAAATTATGCATAAAAATGAATCCATGCTTTTGTTACTTCTAGGTTAGACTACTGCAATGCTCTACTTTCCGGCTACCCGGATAAAGCACTAAATAAACTTCAGTTAGCGCTAAATACGGCTGCTAGAATCCTGATTGAACCAGTGCTAGCCTCCCTACACTGGCTTCCTGTTAAGGCAAGGGCTGATTTCAAGGTTTTACTGCTAACATAGCATAACATGGGCTTGCTCCAACCTATCTTTCTGATTTGGTCCTGCCGTACATACCTACACGTAGGCTACGGTCACAAGATGCCGGCCTCCTAATTGTCCCTAGAATTTCTAAGCAAACTTTCTCCTATAGTGCTCCATTTTTATGGAATGGTCTGCCTACCCATGTGAAAGACGCAGGCTCGGTCTCAACCTTTAAGTCTTTACTGAAGTGGGATTATGATTGAGTGTAGTCTGGCCCAGGAGTGTGAAGGTGAATGGAAAGGCTCTGGAGCAACGAACCGCCCTTGCTGTCTCTGCCTGGCCGGTTCCCCTCTCTCCACTGGGATTCTCTGCCTCGAACCCTATTACAGGGTCTGAGTCACTGGCTTACTGGTGCTCTTTCATGCCGTCCCTAGGAGGGGTGCGTCACTTGAGTGATCTTGAGTGATCTTCCTGTCTGGGTTGGCGCCCCCCCTGGGTTGTGCCGTGGCGGAGATCTTTGTGGGCTATACTCTGCCTTGTCTCAGGATGGTAAGTTGGTGGTTGAAGATATCCCTCTAGTGGTGTGGGGGCTGTGCTTTGGCAAAGTGGGTGGGGTTATATCCTTCCTTTTTGGCCCTGTCCGGGGGTATCATCGGATGTGGCCACAGTGTCTCCTGACCCCTCCTGTCTCAGCCTCCAGTATTTATGCTGCAGTAGTTTATGTGTCGGGGGGCTAGTGTCAGTCTATTATATCTGGAGTACTTCTCCTGTCTTATCTGGTGTCCTGTGTGATTTTAAGTATGCTCTCTCTAATTCTCTCTTTCTCTCGGAGGACCTGAGCCCTAGGACCATGCCTCAGGACTACCTGGCATGATGACTCCTTGCTGTCCCCAGTCCACCTGGCCGTGCTGCTGCTCCAGTTTCAACTGTTCTGCCTGCAGCAATGGAATCCTGACCTGTTCACCGGACGTACTACCTGTCCCAGACCTGCTGTTTTCAACTCTCTATAGACAGCAGGAGTGGTAGAGATACTCTTAATGATCAGCTATGAAAAGCCAACTGACATTTACTCCTGAGGTGCTGAATTGCTGCACCCTCGACAACTACTGTAAATATTATTATTTGACCATACTGGTCATTTATGAACATTTGAACATCTTGGCCGTGTTCTGTTATAATCTCCACCGGCACAGCCAAAAGAGGACTGGTCACCTCTCATTGCCTGGTTCCTCTTTAGGTTTCTTCCTAGGTTTTGGCCTTTCTAGGGAGTTTTTCCTAGCCGCCGTGCTTCTACACCTGCTTTGCTTGCTGTTTGAGGTTTTAGGCTGGGTTTCTGTACAGCACTTTGAGATATCAGCTGATGTACGAAGGGCTATATAAATACATTTGATTTGATTTGATTGTGATGAGTTCAGCAGTTGCACCCTCTCACTGATGTACCGCAACTCTTGCTTAACCAGCTTGCGGCCTCTCTGAGTCTGTTCATATTGTAAGAAGACATTTGCTAAATAATAATACTGCATCCTATAACATACATGTTATTTATTTGTTGTGACAGGTGAGGGAGCTGGAAGCCATCAGACTGTTAAACAGCCACCACTAACATTGAGTGGCTGCTAATTGTTAGGTTAGATTACTCGTTGGTTATTACTGCATTGTCGGAACTAGAAGCACAAGCTTTTCACTACACTCGCATTAACATCTGCTAACCATGTGTATGTGACAAATAAAATTGGATTTGATTTAAAGGCACAGCAGAGGGAAGAGGCAGCCACTGTGGGAAGAGGTGGCAGCACTCTCACTCACGACAAAATGGTTGTGGTCAAAGTTTGAGAGACTGTCTGATGGCATGCTACAGCAGGCATGGAAGGAGCCAGCTACGGGAGAGGAGAGGTGGCAGGTGGTGGTTTCAAAAGCACTGCGGGAGGCTGTGTTCCAGAGCACTCATGGGGGTAGGGATTGGACACTTTGGGGTCACAAAAACCCTCCGCCACCTCCGTCAAGGGCTTTAAGAGGGATGTGGAGGACTTTTGCCACCGCTTTTGCCACACTCTAGGCCGTTCTCATGGTCAGCTCCAACAGTTCCCAGTTGGGTCTCCCATGGAGAGGTTGGGAGTGGATGTAGTTGGGCCGTTCCCACCACAGACAGTGGAGACCAATGGGTGCTCACGGACATGGACTTTTTCAGAAAATGGCCCAAGGCCTAAGCTCTACCTGTCCAGGCGGCAAAGACCATCATCGACGCCCTGGCAGCAGGGACATACAGCAGGTTTGGAGCTGCCTTGTCCATCCACAGTGACCAAGGTAGAAACTTTGAGTCCCGTGTGTTCGCCACCATGTGTGAGAGGCTGGGTATGCACAAGACCCCACTACTCCTCTCCATCCTCAAAGTGATGGCCTTGAAGAGCACTTCAACAAAAAGCTTGGACAGCAGCTGGCCATTGTCTCTGCCAAACATCAACGTGACTGGGACAAGCACCTGCCAATGGTCCTCATGGCATGCCGCTCTGCTGTCCAAGACTCCACCTCCTGTACGCCTGCCCTCCTCATGCTGGGGAGAGAGATGGCATTTGGTCAGCCCCTGGATAGCCCTTCTGTTCCCCCTGGGCCGGAGTATGCCCGGAGACTCCAGGGCTGCCTGGAGACAGCCCACACCTTCACCAGAGAGCAGCTAATCAATGCAGGTGTGAGGCAGAAGAGGAACTACGACCTGCACACCCGGGAAGGCACTTTGTGGCTGGGAAGCTGGTCTGGGTCTACAGCCCCCTGAGAAAGAAAGGCAGATGCCCCAAGTTGGACAGCCACTTGGTGGGGCCCTGCAGCAACCTGGAGAGGGTAGGGGAGGTTGTGTACTGGGTGCAGCTTTCTCCCAGGGGGAGAAAGGTGGCACTGCACCGGGACAGGTTAGCCCCATTCAGAGGGGCCTCTTCTCCCCAAACCGCAGGGACCCCCACAATTCCCCTCTCTGGCAATGTCATTCCCAAAGCACCCACCCCCTGGTGCCACAGACAAGTCTCCAGATAGCCTACTCACCCAGTCTCCCTCCCTGTGTCACCGAGTGGTTCCCCAGAGTCACAGACTGTATTGCCCGTTCCCTCATCCTTGTCCCTGCCTTCATCCCCTGGGCCCCAGAGGGAAGCACCCTGCCACGGACTGAGCCCCATGACTGAGCCCCCTGCCCCTAGGGGGCTGTGTAGCGACCCGCAGACAGCTGTGTGCTATGTGTTATGCTGTTCATTGGTTGTGTTGTACTTAGCAGTACCCTGTGTACGCAGGGTCTGACATGCCAGTCAACCTGCTGTCTGCCAACCACGGGAATAGCCATTGTTCTCTCTCTTACGTCAGGTCTTAACAAGAGATGGTCACGGTGGTTTTATACGGGTATCCTTGATTTATTTGGCTTGAGCTACGGCCAAACAGTAGCCTGTGTTGAGTTGGGTTAACTTCTTGCGTCGAGCCATCCCGGATCCGGGATCGTGAATACAGCCTCAAGCTCATTACCATAACACAACGTTAACTATTCATGAAAATCGCAAATGAAATGAAATTAATCTATTTGCTCTCAAGCTTAGCCTTTGTTAACAACACTGTCATCTCAGATTTTCAAAATATGCTTCTCAACCATAGCAAACTAGAGCATTTAGCATTTAGCGTTAGCATTAGCAGGCAACATTTTCACAAAAACCAGCAAAAACATTCAATAAATCATTTACCTTTGAAGAACTTTGGACGTTTTCAATGAGGAGACTCAGTTAGATAGCAAATGTTCAGTTTTCCTGAAAGATTAGTTGTGCAGGAGAAATCGGTCCGTTTTCTGCGTCATGTTTGGCTACCAAAAAAAAACGAAAATTCATTCATCCAAACGCCAAACTTTCTTCCACGTTAACTCCATAATATCGAGCCATCCTCGATATCGACTGAAACATGGTAAACGTTGTTTAGAATCAATCCTCAAGGTGTTTTTCACATATCTCTTCATGATATATCATTCCTGGAAGTCTCCTCTCTGTCTCAATCACATGGATGAATGCGAGCAGCTTGGAGATTACGCAACAATTTCAACAAAAGACACCGGGCGGACCCCTGGTAAATGTAGTCTCTTATGGCCAATCTTCCAATGATATGCCTACAAATACGTCACAATGCTGCAGACAACGTGGAGAAAGGGCAGGCTAATTCGTGGCGCTTTCACAGCCATATAAGGAGACAATGGAAAACAGAGCCTCAAAAATCCTGCTCATTTCCTGTTTGAAGTTGCATCTTGGTTTCGCCTGTAGGATCAGTTCTGGGGCACCCACAGATAATATCTTTGCAGTTTTGAAAACGTCAGAGTGTTTTCTTTCCAAAGCTATATATAATTATATGCATAGTCGAGCATCTTTTTGTGACAAAATATTGTGCTTAAAACGGGCACGTTTTTTTTTTTTATCCAATAATGAAATAGCTTCAAATGGTTAATGAACCAGAAATTCGGTAACTCAATCCTCTGTCTGGACAATTGTTCATTTATGATCTATCCAGGTCATTACAATACGAAAAACAGAAAACAAGCCATTTTAACAGGTTACATATAACTTCTAAATATGAGGTTCATCGGTATTCAAAGAGATTCTCATCTCTCGTTTTATGATGAGCATGGACACGTAGCTTACATCATTTCGGAGTGGGTTTCACGCACATCCAAAACAGGACCTGGATTGGATCAAATAATGTGGGTCTGCCTACAATGCAAAGATTAAAAAGGAATGTCAGCTCAATGTTTTACTCCTCTCAAACTTTATATTTTAATAAAGCTTTTTATATTTCTAAATACGAAGTACAGCATACAGACACCAAAAGCACATTAGGGCTACTCTAATTCCATGCAACAAGGCTGGATAGGCAGCGTTTTCACGGTCAAAATTCATGCCATAACCAACTGCATTATGGCTAAAACCAGCTTTATGTTGGTCTTAAAAATTCTTATCAGCACTGCCTGAAATTGGCACTTTGGTTCAAGTTTTTAAGGACACACCTCAAATATATATGGAGTGCAATAGAGAAGGGATAATGGTGATCTGCTTGATCTGTGGATCTGTTGGAGCGGTATGCAAATTGGAGTCGTCCAGGGTCTCTGGGATAATGGTGTTCATGTTAGCCATGACCAGCCTTTCAAAGCATTTCATGGCTACAGATGTGAGTGCTAAGGGGCACTCGTCATTTAGACAGGTCACTTTGGGCACAGGGACAATGGTGATCTGCTTGAAACATTTAAGTACTACAGTCTGGGTCAGGGAGAGGTTGAACATTTCAGGACACTTATTGGTTCTAGCTAGCACCTTTGTTTCTAAGAATTTACAGTACCAGTCAAAAGTTGGGACACACCTACTCATTCCAAGGTTTTTTCAATTTTTATTTTCTACTATTTTCTACATTGTAGAATAATAGCAAAGACATCAAAACTATGAAATAACACATATACAATCATGGAGTAACAAAAAAGTGTTAAACAAATCAAAATATATTTTATATTTCAGATTCTTCAAAGTAGCCACCATTTCACAGTGGTCTAGGGCACCAGCTGTGCCACCAGAGACTCTGTCGTAGCCGGCCGCGACCGGCAGGTCTGTGGGGCGACGCACAATTGGCCTAGCGTCGTCCGGGTTAGGGAGGGTTTGGCCGGTAGGGATATCCTTGTCTCATTGCGCACTTGCGACTCCTGTGGCGGGCCGGGTGCAGTGCATGCTAACCAGGTCGCCAGGTGCACGGTGTTTCCTCCGACACATAGGTGCGGCTGGCTTCCGGGTTGGATGCGTGCTGTGTTAAGAAGCAGTGCAGCTTGGTTGGGTTGTGTTTCGGAGGATGCATGGCTTTCGACCTTCGTCTCTCCCGAGACTGTACAGGAGTTGTAGCGATGAGACAATATAGTAGCTACAAACAATTGGATACCACGAAAAGGGGGTAAAATTAAAATATATATATATAATCGCCACCATTTGCCTTGATGACAGGTTTGCACACTCTTGGCATTCTCTCAACATTATTCCACATGTGTTATTTCATAGTTTTGATGTCTTCACTATTATTCTACAATGTGAAAAGTTAAGATCAACTGCAAAAATTGGTCAGGAGCCCGTAAAACGGCTGCTATATTCCCTGGAGCGCCATGCTCCACGTATCTTGGATGTCTTACTATGATATAATGATAATTCTTTGACATTGGTATTGTTTAGAAAACACAAAATAAGATGTTGGATTTCACAAAGGGATATTGAAGAAAAATATGTCATGACAGGGTTTTCATTAACCCAGAGGCCTTAAGAGGAGTTGGTATCATATTGTGTTTTGTCATGATCGGCATAGACTTTGCATAAATAGAAATATCAAATAGCTGTAACGAGTGCGCTGTGAGTTGGGAAGCAAGTACAGGGAGTGAGTGTTTTATTAAATAAACAAAACAGTAAACACGAATCACAAACAACGCACCGACATGAAACAGAGTCAATAACACCTGAGGAAAGAACCAAGGGGAGTGACAGATATAGGGAAGATAATCAAGGAGGTGATGGAGTCCAGGTGAGTGTCATGAGGCGCAGGTGCACGAGACGATGGTGTACGGGATAATCAGCAGCCTGATGACCTAGAGGCCGGGGAGGGAGTATACGTGACAATAGCCAATGGGCATGTATAAATAAAGAACATTTAGGCAGCGAGATTTACCAGGTGGCAAGTGTCACACAAGACTGACAGAGGTCTGTCACATGCTTTAGATTTAGCTGAAAAAAACAATAATGATACACAATGGTGACAAAGGCAGTAACTGCGGACCAATGCGAGGCCAAGGTCACTGGCGACTGGTTCTCCGTTATCGGCTACAGATGCCGTATCTTAATTTGAGCAAGTTTCACACAGCAGAAAAAAGTTTCCTGCACCAACAACAAATGTGAATTGTTATTGTTACTTTATCTTCCAAGATGGCGTAGCAGTCAGACGTCTTTGTCGTCGTCTTGTCGTGTCTTGTGTATATATATTTTTTCTTCGCATATATTTAAAAAGATTTTCTTAACCTCAACTTCAACATACTCTCCTGCAATCCGCCTCACCCAATGGGGTATGGATCTGCTATTTTCTTTACTTTTGTACCGGAACCCCCAACAGTAGCTAGCCAGACAACTCTTGCCAGTCTGCACAGCGTGATTCAAACCAGAGCATGTTGGACTTAGTTTTCTCCATATCTCTGGATTCCTACCGCAAGCTCTGAACCTTTTCACCTGGATCATCGCAGCTAGCTAGCTGCTATCTGAGTGGCCACTCCTGGCTAACGTCTCTGTCCCGAAGCGAGAACCAATTAGCCTGGAGCTAGCCTTTACTAGGCCCATCTCCCGGCTAGCCGAAGAGGTCCATCAGCCACTCCTTGGGCTACAATACCTATTTTGCCAATTGGCCTGGACCCCTTTTACTGCCGACACGGAGCCCCGCTGATCCATCACGACTGAACTACCGACATAATCTGCCCGAGGGTTTTTTTCAACTGGCACCTCTGTCGCGACGTCCCTGAATGCCCATCTGCTAGCCTGCTAGCCAAGGCCCGCTAGCTGTCTAGAGCATAGCGGACTATTAGCTGAAGAGGCCCATCGGACAATTTCTTTGGCCACTATACCTATTTTGCCAATTGGCCTGGACCCTTTTACCACATGGAGCCTTGCTGATCCATCACGACTGGTCTGCCGACATAACAGCACGAGGGGGCTACAACTGACTTCTTCCGTCGCGACTTCCCTCTAAGGACCTTCTGCTAGCTTACTGGCACCGGCCCGCTAGCTGTCTGAATCGCCGTGTCTCCAGCTCGCGGAGCTACTCACTGGACCCCTATGATCACGCATGCCTCTACCTAATGTCATCATGCCATTTCCATTGCTGTTTTGGTTAGTGATTATTGCCTTATTTCACTATAGAGCCTCTAGCCCTGCTCAATACGCCTTAGCTAACCCTTTAGTTCCACCTCCCACACATGCGGTGAACTCACCTGGTTTAAATTATGTTTGAAGAGACAATATCTCTCTTATTGTCACTCAATGCATAGCTTTACCTCCACTGTATTCACATCCTACCATACCTTTGTCTGTACATTATGCCTTGAATCTATTCTACCATGACCAGAAACCTGCTCCTTTTACTCTCTGTTCCGAACGTACTAGACGACCAGTTCTTATAACCTTTAGCCGTACCCTTATGCTACTCCTCCTCTCCTCTGTTCCTCTGGTGATGTAGAGATTAATCCAGGCCCTGCAGTGCCTAGCTCCACTTCCATTACCCAGGCTCTCTCATTTGTTGACTACTGTAACCTTAAAAGACTTGGTTTCATGCATGTTAACATTAGAAGCCTACTCCCTAAATTTGTTTTATTCACTGTTTTAGCACACTCTGCCAACACGGATGTCCTAGCCGTGTCTGAATCCTGGCTTAGGAAGACCACCAAAAACCCTGACATTTCCATCCCTAACTATAACATTTTTCGACAAGAGAGAACTGCCAGAGGGGCGGAGTTGCAATCTACTGCAGAGATAGCCTGCAGAGTTCTGTCTTACTATCTATCTGTGCCCAAACAATTTGAGCTTCTACTTTTAAAATTCCATCTTTCCAGAAACAAGTCTCTCGCCGTTGCCGCTTGCTGTAGACCACCTTCTGCCCCCAACTGTGCCCTGGACACCATATGTGAATTGATTGACCCCCATCTATCTTCAGAGCTCGTGCTGTTAGGTAACCTAAACTGGGACATGCTTAACACCCCGGCCATCCTACCATCTATGCTTGATGCCCTCAATCTCACACAAATGATCAATGAACCTACCAAGTACAACCCAAATACGTCAACACAGGGACCCTCATAGATATCATCCTAACCAACCTGCCCTCCAAATACACCTCTGCTGTCTTCAACCAGGATCTCAGCGATCACTGCCTCATTGCCTGTGTCCGTAATGGGTCTGCGCTCAAACGACCACTCCTCATCACTGTCAAACGCTCCTTAAAACACTTCAGCGAGCTGGCCTTTCTAATCAACCTGGCCCGGGTATCCTGGGAGGATATTGACCTCATTCCATCAGTAGAGGATGCCTGGTTATTCTTTAAAAGTGCTTTCCTCACCATCTTAAATAAGCACGCCCCATTAAAAAAATGTAGAACAAGGAACAGATAAAGCCCTTGGTTCACTCCAGACCTGACTGCCCTTGTACTGCATTAGCATCGAATAGCCCCCACGATATGCAACTTTTCAGGGAAGTTAGGAACCAATATACACAGGCAGTTAGGAAAGCTAAGGCTAGCTTTTTCAAGCAGAAATTTGCATCCTGTAGCACAAACTCAAAAAAAGTTCTGGGACACGGTAAATTCCATGGAGAATAAGAGCACCTCCTCCTAGCTGCCCACTGCACTGAGACTAGGAAACACTGTCACCACCGATAAATGCACAATAATTGAGAATTTCAATAAGCATTTCTCTACGGCTGGCCATGCTTTCCACCTGGCTACCCCTATCCCGGTAAACAGCCCTGCACCCCCCACAGCTACTTTCCCAAGCCTCCCCATTTATCCTTCACCCAAATCCAGATAGCTGATGTTCTCAGAGAGCAGCGAAATCTGGACACCTACAAATCAGCCGGGCTAGACAATCTGGACCCTCTCGTTCTAAAATTGTTGCAACCCCTATTACTAGCCTGTTCAACCTCTCTTTCGTATAGTCTGAGATCCTCAAAGAATGGAAGCTGCCGCAGTCATCCCCCTCTTCAAAGGGGGAGACACTCTTGACCCAAACTGCTACAGACCTATATCTATCCTACCCTGCCCTTTTAAGGTCTTCAAATGCCAAGTTAACAAACAAATGACCGACCATTTCGAATCCCACCGTACCTTCTTCACTATGCAATCTGGTTTCCGAGCTGGTCATGGGTGAACATCAGCCACGCTCAAGGTCTTAAACGATATCATAACCGCCATCGATAAGAGACAATACTGTGCAGCTGTATTCATCGACCTGGCTAAGGCTTTCGACTCTGTCAATCACCACATTCTTATCGACAGACTCAACAGCCTTGGTTTCTCAAATGATTGCCTCGCCTGGTTCACCAACTACTTCTCTGATAGAGTTCAGTGTGTCAAATCGGAGGGCCTGTTGTCCGGACCTCTGGCAGTCTCTATGGGGGTGCCACAGGGCTCAATTCTCGGGCCGACTTTTTTCTCTGTATACATCAATGATGTCACTCTTGCTGCTGGTGATTCTCTGATCCACCTCTACGCAGACGACACCATTCGGTATACTTCTGGCCATTCTTTGGACACTGTGTTAACTAACCTCCAGACGAGCTTCAATGCCATACAACTCTCCTTCCGTGGCCTCAAACTGCTCTTAAATGCAAGTAAAACTAAATGTATACTCTTCAACCGATCGCTGCCCACACCTGCCCGCCCGTCCAGCATCACTACTCTGGATGGTTCTGACTTAGAATATGTGGACAATTACAAATACCTAGGTGTATGGTTAGATTGTAAACTCTCCTTCCAGACTCACATTAAGCATCTCCAATCCAAAATTAAATCGCAACAAAGAATCCTTCACTCATGCTGCCAAACATACCTACCCTCGTAAAACGAAGTATCCTTCCGATCCTTGACTTTGGCGATGTCATTTACATAATAGCTTCCAACACTCTACTCTGCAAATTTGATGCAGTCTATCACAGTGCCATCCGTTTTGTCACCAAAGCCCCAAATACTACCCACCACTGCGACCTGTATGCTCTCGTTGGCTGGCCCTCGCTTCATATTCGTCACCAAACCCACTGGCTCCAGGTCATCTACAAGTCTTTGCTAGGTAAAGCCCTGGTTTACCTAGCAAATCCCTGCCTTATCTCAGCTCACTGGTCACCATAGCAGCACCCACCCGTAGCATGTGCACCAGCAAGAATATTTCACTGGTCAACCCCAAAGCCAATTCCCCCTTTGGCCGCCTTTCCATCCAGTTCTCTGCTGCCAATGACTGGAAGGAACTGGAAGGAACTGCAAAAATCATTGAAGCTGGAGACCCATATCTCCCTCACTAACTTTAAGCACCAGCTGTCAGAGCAGCTCACAGATCAATGCACCTGTACATAGCCCATCTGTAAATAGCTCATCCAACTACCTCATCCCCATACTGTTATTTATTTGATTTATTTAGCTCCTTTACACCCCAATATCTCTACTTGCACACTCATCTTCTGCACATCTATCACTCCAGTGTTTAATTGCTATATTGTAATTATTTTGCCACTATGGCCTATTTATTGCCTTTACCTCCCTTATCCTACCTCATTTGCACACACTGTATATAGACTTTTTCTATTGTATTATTAACGGTATGTTTGTTTTTTCCATGTGTAACTCTGTGTTGTTGTTTGTATCGCACTGCTTTTCTTGTTCTCAACTAGCCTACCTGGTTAAATAAAGGTGAAATAAAAAAACATATGTATGTGAATTATAATTAATTAAAATATTTTTAGGGTTGACACATGTTCTGTTAGGGTAAATCAAGTCTGAATTTTTGTAATAGAAATTATAATCTTTAGAAGCCTTTTAACCTCACTTACTTTATAAGTTCGCATTTCCTGCTGTGCAGGAACATTTCTATTTGAGGTGGTTTATTGTGCGAACTTAACACCCTGGTGCTTTCCTTAAGGCTCTATTTCGAGAACACGGTTTTGGTTAATCTCTCTATTTTAGCTATCGTCAGCTCACATTTCAAACACTTAAGCCCATCCACCTAACAGTCCTCCCCACCCCACTCCCCATGCCTTTTCTGTCTGTCAATGCACCCCTGCTTGGCCCCTCTAGAGTTCCCTTCTAACTCTAAACCTTATCCCTGTGCCAATGTCAAAGAGGGTGCTTGACCTCATGATACCCCAGATAGCCTCATCACCCTCCAACGGTCATGGACATAGATATACTGTAGATAAGGCTATGGTAAAGAGTTGGCTAATTAACCAGGTCATGTCCTACCCTATACACTTTTTTCGTTTAGTGAAAATAGGAAAATATTTGTAAATTAAGTCTTAAAAAGGTCAGTAAGCAGTCAATATGCAGGTTGACATTTATTGTCGTTAGGTTTTTTTTGGAGGCAGAATTTTGTGATTTTCCTAGAAATAGGCCAGCTGCAAAGTCAAAATGGGCTTTATTGTAAAAATTCATGAAAACAAGCATTTGCTTTTTGGTCTTAAGTTAGGGTTAGGCATTAGTGTGGTTATGGTTATGGTTAAGCTTAGGGTTAGGTTAAAAATCTGATTTTATGACTTTGTGGCTGTACCAGCTAGTGACAAATCTGCAGACTGCCTCCAGAACAAGATTGATGACAAAAAACTGTAACCTGCATTCAGTATGTTTCGAAATACTCTAGTTTGGTGATGATAATTTAGCATTCAATCTCTCTGAAGGATGGGTAACTGGGACACAATGGAAAATAAATCATTGTCAGACTGCTTAAAGAGATTTTATTCCACACAATTCCTGACCAAGGATAGGTACCAGGGACACAATGTAAGAGACGTAATTGTCAGACTGATTGAAGAGATTTTATTCCACACTACCACACACAGCAGAAACATGGTTTTCAGAAGGGTCCAAAACCTCACTCTTCATCAAATCCTTTCTGGATTGTCAGGGAATGTTGTAATGAAAGGAGACAAAGAGAGACAGCCAGTGAGTAGAAATTTGGCATCAAAAGATAAAAAAACATCTATTAAAATATAGTGGAAACGTTGTTTGGCATTTGCCAGGGTCAGAAACCATAGATCATATATTTTACAGAAATTCTAACCTTGGAACCAACATCACGGCTCTTGGCACGCAGCTTGTTGACCTGAGACTCAGCGATGTCGGCCCTTTCCTTGGCCTCATCCAGGTCATGCTGTATCTTGCGGAACTTGGTCAGGTTGGTATTGGCCTGTTCCTCCTGTGGTACAGAAACAAAACAAACATTATGTAGCCTGAGATAATACAGGTGGACAGTACCTCACGAATGAATGCATAAAGTCCACACTTACAGCTTCCTCTGCAGCTCTCTTGTAGGATTTTACTTTTAGCTGCAGCTTATCGGCAAGGTCTTGAAGACTGGCCATATTCTTACGGTGCTCCTCAGTCTATAAATTTCAGACAAAAAAAAGGTTCACCCCATTTGTTATCAGGTCAAAAGACTGGACAGCCAATGATGGAGTTAGTAAAGATACCTGGTAGGTCAGCTCCTTGATACGCCTCTCATATTTACGAATTCCTTTGATTGCATCAGCACACTTCTTCTGCTCAGCCTCAACCTCATTCTCCAGCTCCTCACCTGTCACAACAAAGAAATAACATTCATGTTACAGGGTGCAGTATTACTTTTTGTGTCTTCTGATGTACAGTATGTACATGTACAATATGTAATGTAAAGTTACGCTTACCCTGGCCTCCAGCTTCTGCACCTGCTTCTTGCCCCCCTTCATGGCGATTTGTTCAGCCTCATCCAGGCGGTGCTGCAGGTCCTTGGTGGTCTGCTCCATGTTCTTCTTCATACGCTCCAGGTGAGAACTGGTGTCCTGCTCTTTCTTCAGCTCCTCTGCCATCATGGCAGCATCAGTAATGGCCTTCTTTGCCTTTTCTTCAGCATTTCTGCACTCTTGCACTGCCTCTTCTGCCTCAGTCTGAAACTGGGCGGCGTCAGCCTCAAGTTTCTTCTTCTGATTCAGCAGGCCAGTGTTCTATTCATAGATTTTAAGAAAATAACTGTGTAACAATGTTCAGCTACAGCAGGAAATCCATAATTAGTGATTATACTTTACCTGTGAGTGCAGCAGCTGCACCCTCTCATTGACATCCAGCAGTTCTTGCTCAGCCAGCTTGCGGCCTCTCTCAGTCTGTTCAAGACAGGTTCTTAGCTCCTGCAGCTCTGCCTGCATCAGATTGTTACGTCTCTCTACAATGGCAATGTTCTCCTTCAGATCATCATTGGAACGGAGAGAGTCATCCAACTGGATTTGGGCATCCTAGAGAGAAGTATGGAAGGTTGGAGTTACCTCATTTTGAGCAGTATGTACTAGGCACACCATCTCACTGGGCACACCACGTCATTTCAATGTGGATAGTTGGGTAATATTCGGTTGGGATGTTGATCAGTGAGATTACAAACTATATTCACCCACTCAAAAAGACAGCCAAAAGTTAGTTGAATTTCCATGCTTTCAACCATCTAAAAGCACAACCAAATTCCAATGAAAAAACAATGTCATATTTTTGATTTATGTCTATCATGCTTTCAACCATTTAAAAGCACAGCAAAGTTCAAATGGGAATACAATGTCAGATAGTTTGCTTATTTATACAACCGATCATTATTACTGTGCTTCATCTAGTAGCAGACCAAGTGACCTGGATGGCAGTTGAGATTACATTAAAAGCATATGGTGTAAGTGATCAATGCTGTTCGAGATTCTGCAGCAATTATGAAGATCTCCACAGACCTGTGAAGGCCTATGCATGCTATCTTGAACATGCACGCCTTATATGATTACATAGGAAGAAATGTATATCTACAGTAACCTCAATGTGGCCATGGATGTGCTACCTATTTTAAGGTTGAATGTTACATTAGTATTTAAGATAACTTTAGGCTATTTACTTTATTACAAAAGTAATATTGAATTGTGGTCTGTTGTCAAAGCAACCAAATATCAACATTTGAAGGAGATGTCTTCTGCTTGGATAGTTCAATATGTGCCATTAATTAATTTGTAGACAAACTGGAATTAAAACTCGAATAATTGGCACAGATGGAACTATCCAAGCAGAATAGATATCTCCTTCAAATGATGAAATTTGGTTGCATTGGCAACCAAACACGATTCAATATCACTAAATATCGTTACATTTGAAATAGAGCTTGAAACCCTAGGTCTATTGTATTGTCTATTTTTAGTTGAATTCTGGGTTGAATTGAAACAATAGCTGTTGATGACTTTGCAAATGCTATAAAGGCCTAAATAGTATGGTGATATTTAATTTCCTGTGTTAAACTAACCTTTGGAATGACTTCTATAGCAACAGTGAATATATTTCGTTTTTATGTGGAGATCTCTCAACAATCATTCTCAAGATAGCACATTAGTAATAGTAAGTGATAATATTATAGCTAAACTTGGTTAAAACCCTGGATGAGAGACCAAAGAGTAGCTGTAGATAAATCAATGCTCAAGTAGGAGGTGCTGCCCAGCCTTTCAAGAAAATAAAGTTTTATAGTGAATATAACGTTGAAGATCTGACGTTGTTTGAAAGGTACAAATTCAACATATTTTACATGTTTGATTATGTTGAAATTTGGTTACCATGATGACATAATCCTGTGGTTGAAATTTCACCCTCAAAACTGTTTATGTTGATTACTTTTTCAAATCTAATGTATTTTCCACATAGATTCCACATCACAATATGTTGACAAATTATGTTGAAACAATGTTGATTCAACCAGTTTGTGCCCAGTCAGATGGCAATCTGTTTTAATTTACCTTCAGATGAGCATGAACGCTCTTCATCTGTTTTTGGGCCTCAGCTGCCTGCCTGCAGGCTTGACTAAGCTGGATCTCCATCTCATTGAGGTCTCCCTCCATCTTCTTCTTCAGCCTGAGGGCCTCATTCCTACTTCTGCACTCTGCCTCAAGAGAACTCTGCAGGGTATCAATGTTCCTCTGCAGGTTTCTCTTGGACTGCTCCATCTCCTCATCCTTCTCAGCTAACTTGCGATCAATGTCAGCCTTGACCTGATTTAACTCAAGCTGAATTCTGAGGATCTTTCCCTCCTCGTTCTCCAGGGAGGCCTAGAATACACATCAGAAGATTCAAACTGAAAATGACAGTTGTTGATGTAAAATGGCCAATCCAGACAGAACCAGGGAAGATTTGAAATTGCACTCTTACCTCAGCTTCCTCCAGAGCAGCCTGGATCTCTACCTTCTCTTGCTCCAACTGTTTACGGACCTTCTCCAACTCATAAATTGTCTTTCCTCCCGCACCCAGCTGCTCACTCAGATCAGTTATCTCCTCTGAGAAAAAGGTGTTGCAATGAAGAAATATGAAAACTATATTGGGCACTTGCAGAACCTTGTTTCATAAAAGAGCTGTTTGCTCTTCAGTGCATGGATGCGAACATTGGCAGAGCTGAAAACATTTCAAACAAAGAGCTCCTTGCTCACCTTGAAGGTTCTTGTTCTCCCTCTTCACTGTCTCCAGCTGATCCAAAGATTCTTCATAGGAGTTCTTTAGCTTGAAGAGTTCAGTGCTCAGATATCTGGCCTCCTTTTGGGAGCTCTCCAGCTCACACTGAGACTCCTCATACTTCTGCTTCCATTCAGCCAGGATCTACATGATATAATACATGTAGATATAATACAATTTTATTTCTGCTGTGTAGAATTCAGGAATTCAGATACACGTGTAAATTGAAGATCTGCCTGGCATACTTTGTCAAAGTTTCTTTGCTTCTTGTCCAGGCGGCAGCAGCAGCATTTGACCTCTCCACATCCACCGTGAGATCTTCAATCTCATTCTGCAGTCTGTGTTTGGTCTTCTCCAGGGAGGAACACTTAGCGTTCACTGCCTCCACAGCTTCTTCAGCATCCTGCAAGCGCTGAGCCAGCTTCTTCCTGAGTTGTAGATGAAGAGACAAAGTGGAAAATGTGGCATATCATTTCATAGCTTCTCCAAACTTCAGGCTCACACAAATACTCAAGGGATCGAGTCCAAAATAATAAATACCAATTCTTAAGTAATAGTACATTTACTTAGAGTTGGAATTTATTATTCTGGACTCGATCCATTGAGTATTTGTTCACTATCTGTACAAAGACAAATATTGCTTCTATCTAGCAGGTATTAGAATCCTAACGTATAGCACTCATTCCTTACTTGGCTTCCTCCAGTTCTTCAGTTTTCTGAATGGCATCCGTCTCATACTTAGTTCTCCACTGAGCCACCTCAGAGTTAGCCTTGGACATGCCACGCTGCAGGTCAGCCTTGGCCTCCTGCTCCTCCTCATACTGCTCTCTAAGCAGGTCACAGTCATGGCGAGCAGACTGCACTGCATGGGATAGTGCATTCTTTGCCTGAAGGGAGCAAGGACAGATGGGATTTATTTTATGACGAGGGCATCATCATTTATCAATAAGAAAATGAATGGTCTAAATTACCTTGACTTCCTCCTCCAGCTGTCTCTTTAGATCTTCAAGCTGTTGACCGTAGGAATTCTTTCCTCTGGTCAGCTGAGAGACCAGAGATTCCTTATCTTCCAACTGTCTTCCAATCTCATCTAGAAAGTAAGAGGTTGAGGAACATACTTTATCTTGTTACCTCATTCAGAGTATTTATTGCAATATCCAGAGACAAAAGTTACTCTACCTACCATTCTCGGCTTGAAGTCTGGCTTTTTGATTTGTAATGTCATTGAGGGATCTTTGGGTTTCCTCATACTTGGTCCTGTATTCATTGGCTTGGTCCTCTAGAGTTCTACTCAACTTCTCCAAGTTAATCTTCAAGATGAAAGACAAGAAAAAATCAATTCAAGAGGTTAACAGTGACCAAATGGAAAAAAACGTTGTACTTTCACTTAGATCGATTTTCTTACCTTTGACTTTGCAACATGTTCCATGTTGGAGAGGACATCATCCAGTTCTAGCCTAAGTTCGCTCTTTTCCTTCTCCAGTTTCTGCTTCACTCTCTGAAGGTTGTCTACCTGCTCCCCCAGGTCAGCCACACTGTCAGATTGTTTCTTTCTGAGTGAGGCAGCTGTTGCCTCGTGCTGCAGAGTGGCCTCTTCAAGGTCTCTGCGGAGTTTCTGGAACTCCATCTCCCTCTTCTTGTTCATCTCAATCTGGACCACAGTGGCTCCGCCAGCCTCCTCCAGCCTCTCACTGATCTCCTCCAGCTCTCTGGCCAAGTCTGCTCTTTGCTTCTCCACCTTGGCTCGGGCAGTTCTTTCTGCCTCAAGCTCCTCTTCCAGTGCCTCTACACGGGCCTAGCACAAAATGGCATCATCATGGTAAAATATACAAATGGTTGAAGAGTTAATATCGATTAAGGATGTCATACTTTTTCATTACCTGAAGCTCCTTCAACCTCTTTTGAAGTTGAATTATTATGCCCTGTTCATCTTCAATCCTACAGATAAGATTACCGGTTTCAAAGTCCTTCCTGTGGAATCAGTGGAATAATTCATTGGTAGCTCGTTTATGCATTTGTTTGCAGTAGAATGTAATATTTTGTGATGATTTTAATCTTACTTCTTGAGGCGTTCCTCTAGCTGTTGTTTATCATTCTCCAGGTCCATTACGCTCTCCTGGGACAGCTTTAAATCACCCTCCAGCTTCCTCTTGGCTCTTTCAAGATCCATTCGCACCTTTTTCTCTTGCTCAAGGGACCCTTCAAGCTTCAGAGGATAAGAAGCAAATTACAATTTCTAGCTGATTGTTAGCATTTTTTCCATTTAAAGACCATCTAATCTCTATATAGGATCTCACATCATCAACTTGTTGTTCTAGCTTAGCCTTGGCCTTGGTTAGATTGTTGACTTTGTCCTCCTCACTCTGTAGGTCGTCCAGTGTTTGCTGGTGAGCTTCTTGAAGAGCTTTCTTTTCCTTTGTCAGCTTGGCAATGATTTCATCCAGAGCTGCCATTTCCTCAATCAGGTTCTTCACCTGTGAATAGACAACATGCACTAAAAGTTTTAGAACACCTACTCAAGGGATTTCTACATTTCTACATTGTAGAATAATCGTGAAGACATCAAAACTATGAAATAACACATATGGAATCATGTAGTAACCAAAAAAGTGTTCAACAGATCAAAATATATGTTATATTTGATATTCTTCAAAGTAGCCACACTTTGCCTTGATGACAGCTTTGTACACTCTTGGCATTCTCTCAACCAGCTTCATGAGGTAGTCACCTGGAATGTATTTCAATTAACAAGTGTGCCTTCTTAAAAATTAATTTGTGGAATTTCTTTCCTTAATGCGTTTGAGCCAATCAGTTGTGTTGTGACAAGATAGGGGGGTATACAGAAGATAGCCCTATTTGGTAAAAGACCAAGTCCATATTATGGCAAGAACAGCTGAAGTAAGCAAAGAGAAACAACAGTCCATCATTACTTTAAAACATGAAGGTCAGTCAATACAGAACATTTAAAGAACTTTGAAAGTCGCAAAAAACCTCACACGCTATGATGAAACTGACCCTCATGAGGACCGCCACTGGAATGGAAGAGTTACCTCTGCTGCAGAGGATAAGTTCATTAGACTTACCAGCCTCAGAAATTGCAGCCCAAATAAATGCTTCACAGAATTCAGTAAGAGACACATCTCAACATCAACTGTTCAGATTTGACTGTGTGAATCAGGCCTTCATGGTCGAATTGCTGCAAAGAAACCACTACTAAAGCATACCAATAAGAAGAAGAGACTTGCTTGGGCCAAGAAACACGAGCAATGGACATTAGACTGGTGGAAATTTGCCCTTTGGTCTGGAGTCCAAATTTGAAGAACAAATTTGAGATTTGGACCACAGAGTGAAGGAAAAGCAGCCAACAAGTGCTCAGCATATGTGGGAACTCCTTCAAGACTGTTGGAAAAGCATTCCAGGTGATGCAGGTTGAGAGTTAACTTCCGGCGCCGACTGAGATGGCCGTCTCGCTTCGCATTCCTAGGAAACTATGCAGTTTTTTGTTTTTTTACGTGTTATTTCTTACATTAGTACCCCAGGTCATCTTAGGTTTCATTACATACATTTGAGAAGAACAACTGAATATAAGATCAGCGTCAACTCACCATCAGTACGACCAAGAATATGTTTTCCGCGACGCGGATCCTGTGTTCTGCCTTACAAACAGGACAACGGAATGGATCGCATGCAGCGACCCAAGGAAACGACTCCGAAAAAGAGGGAAACGTGGCGGTGTTCTGGTCAGACTCCGAAAAAGGGCACATCGCGCACCACTTCCCAGCATTCTTCTTGCCAATGTCCAGTCTCTCGACAACAAGGTTGATGAAATCCGAGCAAGGGTGGCATTCCAGAGGGACATCAGAGACTGCCACGTTCTCTGCTTCACGGAAACATGGCTCACTGGGAAGACGCTATCCAGGGCGGTGCAGCCAACGGGTTTCTCCACGCATCGCGCCGACAGAAACATACATCTCTCTGGTAAGAAGAGTGGCGGGGGCGTATGCCTCATGACTAACGGGACATGGTGTGATGAAGGAAACATACAGGAACTCAAATCCTTCACCTGATTTAGAATTCCTCACAATCAAATGTAGACCGCATTATCTTCCAAGAGAATTCTCTTCGATTATAATCACAGCCGTATATATCCCCCCCCAAGAAGACACATCGATGGCTCTGAACAAACTTTATTTAACTCTTTGCAAACTGGAAACCATTTATCCGGAGGCTGCATTCATTGTAGCTGGGGATTTTAACAAAGCTAATCTGAAAACAAGACTCCCTAAATTTTATCAACATATCGATTGCGCAACCAGGGGTGGAAAAACCTTGGATCATTGTTACTCTAACTTCCGCGATGCATATAAGGCCCTGCCCCGCCCCCCTTTCGGGAAAGCTGACCACGACTCCATTTTGCTGATCCCTGCCTACAGGCAGAAATTAAAACAAGAGGCTCCCACGCTGAGGTCTGTCCAACGCTGGTCAGACCAAGCTGACTCTACACTCCAAGACTGCTTCCATCACGTGGACTGGGACATGTTTCGTATTGCGTCAGATGGAAATATTGACGAATACGCTGATTCGGTGTGCGAGTTCATTAGAACGTGCGTCGAAGATGTCGTTCCCATAGCAACGATAAAAACATTCCCAAACCAGAAACCGTGGATTGATGGCAGCATTCGCGTGAAACTGAAAGCGCGAACCACTGCTTTTAATCAGGGCAAGGTGACTGGTAACATGTCCGAATATAAACAATGCAGCTATTCCCTCCGCAAGGCTATTAAACAAGCTAAGCGTCAGTACAGAGACAAAGTGGAATCTCAATTCAATGGCTCAGACACAAGAGGCATGTGGCAGGGTCTACAGTCAATCACAGACTACAAGAAGAAACCCAGCCCAGTCACGGACCAGGATGTCTTGCTCCCAGGCAGACTAAATAACTTTTTTGCCCGCTTTGAGGACAATACAGTGCCACTGACACGGCCTGCAACGAAAACATGCGGTCTCTCCTTCACTGCAGCCGAGGTGAGTAAGACATTTAAACGTGTTAACCCTCGCAAGGCTGCAGGCCCAGACGGCATCCCCAGCCGTGCCCTCAGAGCATGCGCAGACCAGCTGGCCGGTGTGTTTACGGACATATTCAATCAATCCCTATACCAGTCTGCTGTTCCCACATGCTTCAAGAGGGCCACCATTGTTCCTGTTCCCAAGAAAGCTAAGGTAACTGAGCTAAACGACTACCGCCCCGTAGCACTCACTTCCGTCATCATGAAGTGCTTTGAGAGACTAGTCAAGGACCATATCACCTCCACCCTACCTGACACCCTAGACCCACTCCAATTTGCTTACCGCCCAAATAGGTCCACAGACGATGCAATCTCAACCACACTGCACACTGCCCTAACCCACCTGGACAAGAGGAATACCTATGTGAGAATGCTGTTCATCGACTACAGCTCGGCATTCAACACCATAGTACCCTCCAAGCTCGTCATCAAGCTCGAGACCCTGGGTCTCGACCCCGCCCTGTGCAACTGGGTACTGGACTTCCTGACGGGCCGCCCCCAGGTGGTGAGGGTAGGCAACAACATCTCCTCCCCGCTGATCCTCAACACGGGGCCCCACAAGGGTGCGTTCTGAGCCCTCTCCTGTACTCCCTGTTCACCCACGACTGCGTGGCCACGCACGCCTCCAACTCAATCATCAAGTTTGCGGACGACACAACAGTGGTAGGCTTGATTACCAACAACGACGAGACGGCCTACAGGGAGGAGGTGAGGGCCCTCGGAGTGTGGTGTCAGCAAAATAACCTCACACTCAACGTCAACAAAACTAAGGAGATGATTGTGGACTTCAGGAAAAGCAGCATCGATGGAACAGTAGTGGAGAGGGTAGCTAGTTTTAAGTTCCTCTGCATACACATCACAGACAAACTGAATTGGTCCACTCACACTGACAGCGTCGTGAAGAAGGCGCAGCAGCGCCTATTCAACCTCAGGAGGCTGAAGAAATTCGGCTTGTCACCAAAAGCACTCACAAACTTCTACAGATGCACAATCGAGAGCATCCTGGCGGGCTGTATCACCGCCTGGTACGGCAACTGCTCCGCCCTCAACCGTAAGGCTCTCCAGAGGGTAGTGAGGACTGCACAACGCATCACCGGGGGCAAACTACCTGCCCTCCAGGACACCTACACCACCCGTTGTTACAGGAAGGCCATAAAGATCATCAAGGACATCAACCACCCGAACCACTGCCTGTTCACCCCGCTATCATCCAGAAGGCGAGGTCAGTACAGGTGCATCAAAGCTGGGAGCGAGAGACTGAAAAACAGCTTCTATCTCAAGGCCATCAGACTGTTAAACAGCCACCACTAACATTGAGTGGCTGCTGCCAACACACTGTCCAGTGTCAATACACTGACCCAACTCCAGCCATTTTAATAATGGGAAATGATGTGAATATATCACTAGCCACTTTAAACAATGCTACCTTATATAATGTTACTTACCCTACATTATTCATCTCATATGCATATGTATATACTGTACTCTACATCATCGACTGCATCCTTATGTAATACATGTATCACTAGCCACTTTAACTATGCCACTTTGTTTACTTTGTCTACACACTCATCTCATATGTATATACTGTACTCGATACCATCTACTGTATGCTGCTCTATACCATCACTCATTCATATATCCTTATGTACATATTCCTTGTCCCCTTACACTGTGTATAAGACAGTAGTTTTGGAATTGTTAGTTAGATTACTTGTTGGTTATCACTGCATTGTCGGAACTAGAAGCACAAGCATTTCGCTACACTCGCATTAACATCTGCTAACCATGTGTATGTGACAAATAAAATTTGATTTGATTTGATTTGAGAATGCCAAGAGTTGCAAAGCTGTCATCAAGGCAAAGGGTTGCTATTTGAAGAATCTCAAATATAAAATATATTTTGATTTGTTAAACAATTATTTGATTACTGCATGATTCCATATGTGTTATTACATAGTTTTGATGTCTTCACTATTATTCTACAATGTAGAAAGTAGTAAAAATAAAGAGAAACCCTTGAATGAGTAGGTGTGTCCAAACTTTTGACTGATACCGTATAAGTTTTGACCATGACAGTTTACAATCTAAGGTAACACACCAAGTAATTCAGTCTCCTCAAACTTTGACCGGTAGTGTAGGCTGAGCACACTGCTTTTAACCTTTTAAAAAATGTTTTGTGTTCTTCATACAGATTCAACAATTAAGAATTACCTTGTTCTCAGTGGCATGCTTTTCCTTCTCCACTTTAGCCAGAATGAGCTCCAGATCATCAATATCCTTCTTTAACTCAGAGCACTCATCCTCCAGCTTCCTCTTCTTAGCAGTCAGTTCTGCATTTATTTCCTCTTCATCCTCCAGTCTTTCCATCAGCTCTTTGCCTTTGGCCCCAAGCTGGATCTTGTTTTTGATCAGCTCCTCACATCGCTCCTCTGCATCACAGAGATTATCTTGCTCCTGCCAAACACCTCGTAAATATATAGATACAAACAACATACAAACAACATACAAACAACATACAATTGACAGCGCAGTGTAATTGAAGTTGTGTGACATGTCAGTATCCTTGCCGCCCTGTACTGAAAGCTAGCTTTTTGGTAAAGATGTATATACGCTAGATTTTGTAGTAGAGTGCTGAAGACCAACGCTTGATACAACAGTCAGCCACAACATTATAATTTTTGGAAATGTGATTATAAATGTAACTCACCGCCTGGACATGAAGCTGGAGATCATTATTTTCTTGTAGAAGCGAGACCATCTTTTCCTCTAATTCCTTTCTGCGAGTCTCAGACTTGGAAAATGCTTCTTTAAGCTTGATGAATTCTACCTTCAAGTTGGCCAACTCCTTCTCGGCATCAGCAGACTTCAGCAGAGGCTTGATCTTGAAGTACAGCTTCATCCAGGGCCAATTCTTGACCACCATGAATGCACGGATATTCCATTGGATGACAAGCAATGCCTCCCTTGAAGAAAACCATTGGTAACTTTAACATGTTCATGCATGGGACTATATTCCCACACCAGTGCTATGTGAATAAACTGAAAAACTACTTCAGATGTCTACATTTTATAACGTATCAATATAAATACCTGTGGTCAAGGATCTTCTTATACTCCATTCGTGACAGAACACCACGGGCTCTGGCTTGAATACCAGTGATAATTTTGGACAGGCGCTCATCTCTCATCTCCTCTAATAGACCCAGAAGGCCAGCCTTGAAGAACACCTAACAAAAATAATATTTTAGTGAAATGTAATTTAAAAGTCAAGAACAATGCGCTTCAGTACAACGCTCCTAGGATTTCATCCATGCCTTGCTTTGAATCTTACCTTGGTATGTCCAAACTTGTACTGCTGGTGATCGATGTCGAGCGAACCCAACAGTTTCTCAGCTCCTTTCTTGCTGTCAATGAATGTTCCCTCAGGGTTAGCAGCAGGATTCAATATGCGATATCTGTAAGAAGGAAACTGGTAAATAATATTTAAATGTGTTACATGATTAAAAGGGGATAGAACTGTATTATATTTTACAATACCTTTGCCTGAAGTCTCCATACAGGATTCTATTCGGGAAGCCCTTTCTGCAGATCCTGATTCCTTCCAGCACACCGTTACAGCGCAGCTGGTGCATGACCAGAGGATTCTCCATGGCCCCAGGAGTCTTGGTCTCATTGGGGATGATGCAGCGCACAAAGTGAGGGTGAGTAGACCTCAAGTTGGTCATCAGCTTGTTCAGGTTTTCCTGTGGTAGAGAGTGAATTCCCACAGTTACCAAAATTTTACCAGAAAAAAAATGTTAAGGGGGAAGATCAGCTTTAATATTGCAGATAGATTGTGACTTCCATCAATGTAATTTCTGCATAATTTCCAATCCCTCATAGATTTTTGGGGGTGAATATAAATACAGTACCAGTCAAAAGTTTGAACACACCTACTCATTCAAAAGTTTAAAAAAATGTTTACTGCTTTCTACATTGTAGAATAACAGCAAATACATCAGAACTATGAAATAACACATATGGAATCATGTAGTAACCAAAGAAGTGTTAAACAAATCAAAATATATGTTATATTTGAGATTCTTCAAAGTAGCCACTCTTTGCCTTGATGACAACTTTGCACACTCTTGGCATTCTCTCAACCAGCTTCATGAGGTAGTCACCTGGAATGCATTTCAATTGACAAGTGGGCCTTGTTAAAAGTTCATTTGTGGAATTTCTTTCCTTCTTTGCAAAAAAACATAAAGCGCTATGATGAAACTGGACCGCCACAGGAAATGAAGACCCAGAGTTACCTCAGCTGCAGAGGATAAGTTCATTAGAGATACCAGCCTCAGAAATCGCAGCCCAAATAAATGCTTCTGAGAGTTCAAGTAACAGACACATCTCAACATCAACTGTTCAGAGGAGACTGTGTGAATCGGGGCTTCATGGTCAAATTGCAAAGAAAGAAATTGCAAAGAAACTACTACTAAAGGACATCAATAAGAATAAGAGACTGCAGCGATACGCCATCCCATCTGGTTTGTGCATAGTAGAACTATCATTTGTTTTTCAACATGACAATGACCCAACACACCTCCAGGCTGTGTAAGGGCTATTTGACCAATAAGGAGAGTGATGGAGTACTGCATCAGATGACCTAGCCTCCACAATCACCTGACCTCAACCCAATTGAGATGGTTTGGGATGAATTGGACCGCAAAGTGAAGGAAAAGCAGCCACCAAGTGCTCAGCATATGTGGGAACTCCTTTAAGACTGTTGGAAAAGCATTCCAGGTGAAGCTGGTTGAGAGAATGCCAAGAGTGTGCAAAGCAGTCATCAAGGCAAAGGGTGGCTACTTTGAAGAATCTAAAATCTAAAATATATTTAGATTTGTTTAACTCTTTTTTTGGTTACTACATGATTCCATATGTGTTATTTCATAGTTTTGATGTCTTCACTATTATTACCTTCTTGCCCTTTGTGCTGTTGTCTGTGCCCAATAATGTTTGTACCATGTTTTGTGCTGCTACTAAGTTGTGCTGCTGCCATGTTGTGTTGCTATCATGTTGTTGTTATGTTGTGTTGCTACCATGCTGTGTTTGCATGTGTTGCTGCCATGCAATCCCTTTTGCCTTCTGGTAGGCCATCATCGTAAATAATAATTTGTTCTTAATGAAACTCTACCGGATCGGTGTCCCACCCACGGGACCGTTGAGCTAACATAGGCTAATGCGATTAGCATGAGGTTGCGTAAATATGCTAATCTAACTGCACTGTCCAATTTACAGTAGCTATTACAGTGAAAGAATACCATGCTATTGTTTGAGGAGAGTACACAATTTTGAACATGAAAAGTTATTAATAAACAAATTTGGCACACTTGGGCAGTTTTGATATAACATTTTGAACGGAAATGCAATGGTTCATTGGATCCGTCTAAAACGTTCTACATACACTGCTGCCATCTAGTGGACAAAATGTAATTTGCAGCTGGGCTGGAATAATACATTATGGTCTTTCTCTTGCATTTCAAAGATGATGGTACAAAAAAAATAGAAAAGAACAGTTGTTTTTTTCTATGTATTATCTTTTACCAGATCTATTGCGTTATATTCTCCTACATTCGTTTCACATTTCCACAAACTTCAAAGTGTTTCCTTTCAAATGGTACCAAGAATATGCATATCCTTTCTTAAGGGCCTGAGCTACAGGCAGTTAGATTTAGGTATGTCATTTTAGGCGAAAATTGAAATAAATGAGTGGATCCATTTAACTGACTTGCCTAGGTAAATAAATATATATTTTACATTAATATTTTCCCCTACCACCCCTCCCCTAATTAAGGTAAACTAATGGACAACAACACTTAGGCTTCCTCTTCCAGTTTATTCATAGTACAGTATATACATTTTACGGACACAGTATATTTTACAATAGTTATCTTTTGTTTGTTTTTAAGTCCCATCCTTCAGCTACCCTCAACCCCTCCCATCTATCTCTGAAGACCATCCAGTTTTTGATTACTGTATGCCATATATTTTTCAACTGTGCTGTGATTGTTTCACAAAAGTTATGAACCTTTCTATTCTCATAGTTTCTACAGGTTGTAAATTAAAGAAACACATTTTTTACAAGAGTTTTATTATATTATTTGTCGATTGATTATGACTTTTCAAATCACCCATCAGTGCTATTTGCATAGTTAGCTCGAGGTAAATTTTGCAATTCTTCAGCCATTCCTGAACCTGCAACCAAAAACAAACTACATATGAACGGTACCATAACGAATGATCTAATGATTCTGTCTCTGCAGAGCTGGGATGGTTGTATCCCCCATATATATAACATTCTATTGGTTGCAGGAATTTTGTATAATAATTTAAATTGAAAAACTCTAAATTTTTCATCCGGCTTCGTTTTGTGTATCAGTTTATAAACCATGTGCCATGGAGTCGGTAGATCGAAAATCTCTCCCTAACTATTTTGCAATCTATATGGCACAGCTGTCAATACTTTTTTATTTATCAGACTTTTCTTTAAACAATTTTGGTCTTTAATGCACGGCCGACTGACAAGTTCCTTACTTTCTCCCCGTTCCACTTGCCTCTTCCATTTTTGTGGTAATGCTGCAACTAGTTTGTTTTAATTTGGGGTAGAGCAGACATTTATATACATTTTTGTTAGCTTCATGTGTGACATAACTCCACCAGTCCTATTTATGATATAATTTACAAAGACAAGCACCTTTAAAAATATATTTTTTTAATCAATTAGGATATTTGAGTTTAACCATCATTTTTGTTGTAATATTTGTTCTGTCTGTTCTGGTGAATGAAACTGAAATTGCAACAATCTTTCTATAGCTTGTTTTAAAAACAGCAATAATTTGGAGATTATTTCATTTTCAAATAATATTTTGCTGTATAAAACAATGTAACTACATACCCTGTGAAGTGCTGACACCGTTTGGAAAGATGATCCCTTTTTCTTTTTCTCCTTCTTCCCACTGTCAGCTGAAGTTAGAAAATTAAGAAATTAAGCCAGAAATCAGAAATCCTTCAGTCATTCAGGCACCCATGAAGAGTTTATGCTTTACTCTTTATGAAGGTCGGTCTTATTGAAATGTGAATATCTGACCAAGTGTACAATACCTGAGTCTGCACTAGCATAATTGGCAAACAGGATAGCCAGTAACTTCATTGCAGACTTCTGGTACAGTCCTACAACAGTTTCATTTAAGGGATCCTTGTTCTTCATCAGCCAGTTGCTGATGTTGTAGTCCACAGTACCAGCATAGTGAGCCAGGGCAAAATGGGCCTCTGGTTTCCCTTTGATAAGCCTGGGCTTCTGGAAGTTGTTGGATTTTCCAAGATGGTTGTCGTAAAGCTTGGTTTTAAAGGTAGCATCGCTGGCCTTGGGGAACATGCACTCCTCTTCAAGGATGGACATGATACCCATTGGCTGAGAGGAAGAAGGTAGAGGTAAGATAGTTCACTTGACTCTACTGAGAGATTGTTGTCTGATACAATCATATTTAGTAGTATGTATCATATAATATTTAATTTGGTCCATAGATGCAGTTAACGGCTCACTTGCCTTTACAGTATTTCAGTTACCTTCTCAATAAGGTCAATGCAAGCCTGCAAGTCCATGCCAAAGTCAATGAACTCCCATTCAATTCCCTCTTTCTTGTACTCCTCTTGCTCCAGAACAAACATGTGGTGGTTGAAAAACTGTTGCAGCTTTTCATTGGTGAAGTTGATGCAGAGCTGCTCAAAGGTGTTGTACTGCAATTATAGATGGTTAGATAGTTCAGTTTTCACATAAAGGTTCCTATTGGGAATATTACTTGATAGTGTTCTTTGAGAGCTTAAATTGATATTTGATAATAATTGTCTATTTATAAACTCACATCAAATATCTCAAAACCAGCAATGTCCAGTACACCAATGAAGTACTGACGAGCCTGCTTGGTCTCCAATGACTGGTTGATTCGCACAACCATCCACATGAACATCTTTTCATACACAGCTTTGGAAAGGGCACCAACGGTATAGTTCACCTGTTGGACAGTTTGCCCCTTTGTGACCCACTCGTTCCCTACTTTGACCCTTGGGTGACAGAGACCCTTTATGAGGTCAGCAGAGTTCAGGCCCATGAGATATGAGACTTTGTCAGCACCTGGGAAAGAAAACCAGTGAGTTTACCCATGGATTCACAGAACTATTTCATCTCAATGCTTTTGGCTTTTAGCCAGGTCTCACATTCAGTGCCATCAGCCTCTGCCTGCTCCTCACGCTGTTTCTGCTTGAAACTCATGTTGCCATAGTGCATGATGGCACCAATCAGCTTATACACTGAGTTTTTCTCCTCCTGAGTAAAGCCCAGCACATCAAAAGCATTCTGTGGAGGAAAAAAAGAGCAAAGCGAGGTAGTAGTAAGAATTGGTCATTTAAAAACCCCCACTGACATTTCATGATGTAATAACCACTCTACTATAGGGGATATTATTATTTCAAACCATGAACAGGGTAGGCTGCAATGTTTACTTGACAAACAGTACCAGTCAAAAGTATGGACACACCTACTCATCCAGGGGTTTTTCTTTACTTTAACTATTTTCTACTTTGTAGAATAATAGTGAAGATATCAAAACGATGAAAAAACACATATGGCATCATGTAGTAACCAAAAAAGTGTTAAACAAATCAAAATATATTTTAGATTTTAGATTCTTCAAATTAGCCACCCTTTGCCTTGATGACAGTGTTCACACTCTTGGCATTCTCTCAACCAGCTACATGAGGAATGCTTATCCAACAGTCTTGAAGGAGTTCCCGCATATGCTGAGCACTTGTTGGCTTCTTTTCCTTCACTCTGCAGTCCAACTCATCTCAAAGTTGGGTGATTGGGCGATTGTGGAGGCCAGGTCATTTGATGTGCCACTCCATCACTCTCCTTGGTCAAATAGCCCTCACACAGCCTGGTGTGTTTTGGATCATTGTTCTGTTGAAAAACAAATGATAGTCCCACTAAGCACAAACCAGATGGGATGGCATTCCGCTGCAGAATGCTGCGGTAGCCATGCTGGTTAAGTGTGCCTTGAATTGAAAATAAATCACAGACAGTGTCACCAGCAAAGCACCCCCACACCATCACATCTCCTCTATGCTTCACGGTGGGTGGGAACCACACATGCGGAGATCATCCGTTCACCTAATTGGCGTCTCACAAAGACACAGCGGTTGCAACCAAAAGTCTCCAATTTGGAGATATCAGTGGGGGGGTTTAAAGGACAGATTTCCACCAGTCTAATGTCCATTGCTAGTGTTCCTTGGCCCAAGCAAGTCTCTTCTTATTATTGGTATCATTTCGTAGTGGTTCTTTTGCAGCAATTTGTCCATGAAGGCCTGATTCACACAGTCTCCTCTGAACAGTTGATGTTGAGATGTGTCTGTTACTTGAACTCTGTGAAGCATTTATTTGGGCTGCAATCTGAGGTGCAGTTAACTCTAATGAATTTATCCTCTGCAGCAGAGGTAATTCTGGGTCTGCCTTTCCTATGGCGGTCCTCATGAGAGCCAGTTTCACCATAGCGCTTGATGGTTTTTGCGACTGCACTTTAAGAAACTTTCAAAGTTCTTGACATGTTCCGGATTGACTGACCTTCATGTCTTAAAGTAATGATGGAGTGTTGCTTCTCTTTGCTTATTTCAGCTGTTCTTATCATAATATGGACTTGGTCTTTTACCAAATAGGGCTATCTTCTGTATACCCCCCTACCTTGTCACAACACAACTGATTGGCTCAAACGCATTAATAAAGGAAATAAATTCCACAAATTAACTTTTTAATTGAAATGCATTTCAGTTGACTACCTCGTGAAGCTGGTTGAGAGAATGCCAAGAGTGTACAAAGCTGTTATCAAGGCAAAGGGTGGCTACTTTGAAGAATCTCAAATACAAAATACATTTTGATTTGTTTAGCAATTTCTTGGTGATTCCATATGTGTTATTTCATAGTTTTAATGTCTTCACTAGTATTCTACAATGTAGAAAGCAATCAAAAATAAAGAAAATCCCTTGAATGAGTAGGTGTGTCCAAACTGGCTTGAAATTCAACAAGACAACACTTTGTTTTCCCAAATGAAAGAATACCAAAATACCAAAATTCAGGGGCCAGAGTGACGGTGAATAAGTAACTCACATCTGTTGCCATCAGTTCATCAGCGTCATCAATAGACAACACAGTTGTCTCCCCCTGGGAGATGAAGGCGTAGTCATAGGGATTAGCTGTCACCAGCAACATCTCTGTATACCCATGAGGCCGGGGAGAGAGACATAGAAAGACAAATATAGACATGCTATTACTTATTATTACACTACACAAATGAATGCAGTCAATACACCATTGTTATCTAATTATGGTACTGACCCAGTAATTCAGGTTTCTTGTTTGACAAGATCTGATAGAAGATGTGGTAGTCCCTCTCAGCCTTCAGCTGAAAAGTGACACGAGACTTCTCCAGAAGGTCTGGAAAGAAGGTGATTTAGAACAGTAGACAAATACATTTCTTACAGCCACTGTTGACTATTTCTCTCTGATTTTTCAAAGTCTGTTATCTTTGGACTTACATGTCTCAATATCAGCAGAAGCAAGCTTTCCTCGAGTGTCAAAATGAATCCTGATAAATTTACCCTAAATAGAATAGTTTTGTTAGTTTATTTTTAGGTGATTAATGCTGTATAAGAATATCCATCAGAAACTCACAAATCTTGAGGAGTTGTCATTTCTGATGGTCTTGGCGTTACCAAAGGCTTCCAGGGCTGGGTTAGCCTGGATGATTTGATCCTCCAGAGTTCCCTTAGAATGGTATAGAAACACATGTTAGATGCTTAGCTTTACAAATAGCTACAAAATTGCTCAATCATGAAAATATGCATGTCAAAGCTGTCTCAGATTGAATACCTTGTTTTGGGCGGCTGCATCTTTCTTCCCGCCACTAGCTGCAATACTTGCAAAGTACTGGATGACTCTCTTGGTGTTCACAGTCTTTCCAGCACCAGATTCTCCACTGGAAACACAGTAATCTTTTTTAAAAACTGCATTTATCACACTATCTTATGTAACATGACAGATAACACACTTTTTAAAAGCATGTGAGTAGAATGGGTAGTGGATTACTTACGTGATCAGAATAGACTGGTTCTCACGGTCTATACAGGTTATAAAAATGCAATTTTATACAATTATCAGAATTAATTATCATTATGATTCCCTTACATATTTTCTAAAGTAACTATTTTAGTTTACCTGTCAACATGTTCTGATAGGCATTGTCAGAGATAGAGAAAATGTGGGGAGGAGCTTCTTGCCTCTTCTTGCCTCTATAGGCTATGACCACAGATGGATCATACACTGGCAGCCACTTGTAGGGGTTGACAGTGACACAGAACAGCCCTGAGTAGGTCTGTAAAATATATATTCAGTTGAAAGTGCATAACATTTTAAGTGGAAGAATTAAGGCCTAACATTGGAAAGTAATTACTATGGTTTTGGTGGGGATAATTTACATAGAAAAAGTTGTCAATTTAAGATTCAAATTTCGAACTTAATGATGAAACGACTCTCATGTGCTCACATAGATCATCCATGCTGCGTAACGCTCTTTGAGGTTGTACAGAACAGCAGGCTCGTGGAGGAAGGTCAGCATGGCCATGTCCTCAATCTTGTCAAATTTGGGAGGATTCTGTTGCATAATCTGAGAGTCTTTGAAGGTGAGAGTCTGTGAGAAATTAGAGAGATTATGTAAAGACAGTTAAGCCTTGTTCACATTGGCAGTTTGAAGTGACTCATATTCGATTCAAATCTGTTATTTTTCTTGCAGTCTGAACAGCCCAAAATAAAATGGAATAAAATTTTCCAAATCGCATATGAAGGTGGTTTGAAATCAGATACAAATCTTATTCCTGTCCTGGAAAGCTAAACAGCTACCTAGCTAGTTGATGACTGAGGCCAGCCGAAAAGGACTACTTTTGAAAGTTGGATCATCTTATCCTATAATATAATAATAATAATATAATAATATAATAATATATGCCATTTAGCTGACGCTTTTATCCAAAGCGACTTACAGTCATGTGTGCATACATTCTACGTATGGGTGGTCCCGGGAAACGAACCCACTACCCTGGCGTTACAAGCGCCATGCTCTACCAACTGAGCCCCAGAAGGACCACCACTATGATTTTGAACATTCAAAGCAACTGGGAAATGTCCGTGGTAGGCATTGTTGTCACCTTAGCTTGCTACATAACTTCTGAGTTAAATATTCTTAGAAATAAAGGTGCTATCTAGAACCAATAAGGGTTCTTTGGCTGTCCCCATAGGATAACCCTTTGAAGAACCCTTTTTGGTTCCAGGTATAACTCGTTTGCGTTCCATGTAGAACCCTTTCCACAGAGAGTTCTACATGGAATCCAAAATAGTTTTACCTGGAACCAAAAAGGGTTCTCCTATGGGGACCGCTGAAGAACCCTTTTGGAAGGGTCATCCTACACTAATCAACCTCCACCACTGCCAACACACCCATCATTACTATGACAACTAGCGTAGCTATGTCAGCAAACGACTGCTGTCTGAATACACACATCTGATTTGGTCATTTGTAACTTGCTGTTTGGACATTCAGTATTCCAAAACTGATTTGAAAAACAAAAAGGATTTGAGCATTAAGGCCTGCAACGTGAACAATGATTTATTAACCACTTAATTCTGCATGATTTTACAACCTTGTTCTGTGGGGGAAAAGGGAAGCAGAATTCAACTTGGTCATTTGAAGTAAAGCACTGACCTTCCCATTCTGCGTCTGCACAGTGACCAAGTCTCCTTCGCGGCTGGTGACAGACACCTTGACAAACTCCTCCACGGGGTCTGGTACAAAGAATTCCTTCTTCATGTCGAAGGGACGAGTCTGGGCCTCCAGACGCTCCCGGTCAGATTTCCTCAGGTACTGGGCTGCCGCCCCAAACACCGCCATCTCAGCATCACCCATGGTTGCACTGTGAGAAAGAGAAAATGCCAAATTAATTCAAGGTTACTTTATGTTACATTTTACATTTCCACTATACATGTCTCATTACACCACTAATCATTTGTCAAAAGAACAGTAATAAATCCTACAATTAGATTTAAATGTATGTAATAATTATCACTCGATAATAGTTTACGGGGTGTTCATTTACCTTCAACACTGCTAAGAGGTGAAGATGAATGGAGGCTTCAGAACTGTATCCCTGCAATAGCAGAGATCATATTTAACCCCTGTTGGCCCTGCCTTAAAAGGCCAAGAACACTGTAACCCCATGACCCCCCTCCCCACAACACACACACACACATACACAATCCTCACTATCACCCACTGACTCACAAATGACTGTTGAGGGACATGCCACTCTTGCCTAGAGATGAGCATTGTTGTCTGGCTCCATTCCCTTGACCGGGCTTCCACAGCTCCATTGTGATTTTATGGGATAATGTCCAGGAATTTCAAATGTCTTTCCTGTGAGTCATACTTATACAAGCACTCATTACTAAAGCCCCAACACTTCATCTACCACTGTCAAGTTCTGTCTGTTTCATCTTCTTTGTTATCTCTTTTCAATTGGATGTAGGGTTTGTTATAATGCATCTCATTTTGGCCATCCATTTTCCTAGATTTCCATCTGTCTCATCCACAGCACAACTCCCAATTCCCAAGGGGAACGGCAGAGATTGCCATGTTCAAAGGTGAATGTGCTGGTGTAAATCAACATTATCACACTCATCCAACCATTTTTTTGATAAGGTCACATTGACTGACTGAAACACCTAGCTGATCCAACACAAACATTTGCATGAATAGTGTTGCTACGATCTTGTTATAACTCCATATTATTTATAGTCATAGGATTTGGCACATTCCTGTTCCTCTCGGAAATGTGAAATATGAAATATAATTTTGACTTTTGCTCTCCTAATGATATCAGAACTAAGTGGTTGAGCTATAACTTCAAAATAACACTCATTGTTATTACATCGTTAGCACACCAGACATAAAATCTTCAAAATCCAATCATGCCGCCAACCTGTCACGAAGAGTGCCCTTTTGTAGGAACACTCTTCATATCTTGAAAGGTTTATTATGAGTTGGTTAAAGTTTGCTTGGGTCCGATCCACCAGGGTCCGCCAGAGTCAATTCTTCAGAGACACTTTTCATTGTCCTGACAACCGCCTGTCACTGCCCCGTGGGTTCAATGTCAGTGACAGTTTCACCATTTACCAGCAGATTAAAACACTATCTGCAGTCTGAAAGAGAGACTTAAGAGACTTTGAGAATAGTTCATGTACCCCTGTAGGTACCATGTAGGTACATGATTTTGTATTTACAATATACGTTGTTGTTTTTAAAAACTTTTGTCTCAGTCATTATTGATATGTAAATGGCTGTCAAAGGTCTTTTCAGTGCACTTTGGCATGTGCTCTTAAAAATAGCATATGAGCTCAACTACCATGGTCTGCATGCGCCCTGACTCATGTGGGAATGACATGCCACATATCTGCCTCATCCTCCCCTCCTGCCGCCTCCTGTGTCCTCATTTGACAGGGCTTAGGGGACTGGAACAGGAGGACTGATCGCGTCCAGCAGTGCATCTGTTTGCATTGTCAGTCAGAGCCTTACCGGGGGATTCGAGGTCAGTTCCAGTTCCACAGCTGAATGTTCCATTCTCAAAGGCACACAGAGACTCAGAAATAAATGGATTTGATTGGGCCATCACCAAGGACAGGATAGTAGTTGGATGAGCAGTTATTATTTATTTGGAAGTTAATACTGATCAGATTCATGCTTATACTTTAATAGTGATAGTGTGTTCCTCAAGGCATGTTTGTGGTACAATTTATATATACAAAATTGAAATAAACATCACAAATACACCATACCTTTGATGAGATGTTTATGTATCTGTGTTGTCTCAATTTCCTTAAAGACCTTTTAGGCATCCATTCTTCCTGTGAACATAAATAGAACAATTTAGTGAATTTCAGATGAAGACAAAGAGACAGGAATAATCATAGGCATCATCCAGAAACAATAGCTTGGGATGAACGGTGCGAGACACCCAGTAATGCCAAGGGAGCCATAAGGGTAATATTTAGGGATGCAGGAGCCGTTATGAAACAAGTGACATTCCACACATTCTAGATTGCTGACACAATGACAAATATACTAGGCTACATCCAGCACCTCTCTAGCTCTCTGCTTTCAAAACAAACATACAGTACGTACACCCTATGTTGTTGGGGATTCTCAATGTACAACGTTGGGGATTCTCAATGTACAACGTTCATGTGTAGTGCAGCTTTTAGCCACATAGTGGCAGTAACACTACATTAATATAGGCCCATAAACTGACCCAGTTATTCTAGGATTGGGCATTGGAAGGAGCAATGGAGCAAAATGCAATGGAGCAAGTTAGAATAAACCTTTCAGCTGCAGTATCTTTAGTACGTGTACATAAAACATGTTCTTTACTTGTTGGGAAACTACCAGCAGGTACACTCATTCATAGAATATTACAGGAGTTGCCAATAAGACTACGTGGGGAACATTCCCCTGGTAAAATGGGTATTTTGCTGTAGGCCTACATGGTGTGATAAGGGTAATGTTACCACCCAGTGGAGGCTGGTGAGAAGGGCTACAGGAGGATTGGCTCATTGTAATGGCTGAAATGGAATAAATGGAACGGAGTAAAATGGGTGGTTTATATATGTTTGATGTGCTTGATACAGTACATTCCATTGATACCATTCCAGCCTTTACAATGAGCCCATCCTTCAATAGTTCCTCCCACCAGCCATCATGATTACCACCGCCAACCTTTGAAGAGACTGCTCTTTTGCCTGTGGGTGGAAGAAAACTTCACTGGTGTTGATGTTGATTTAATTTGAATAGCCGGTGGACTAAAAAAATGTTTCTACCATATATTTTCATTGGCCATTTCCCATGATTGGGTCATGCTAGTGATACTAATGATTCTTCACTATAACTATATACTCTGTTATTTCGATGCAGGTTAAATGTCATGTTTTGTATCAATATTGGCAAGTGTTAGTTTGTTTATGATAGTTCCCTTTAAGTTTAACATTTCTTTTTGATACTGTCTCAAAGCTAACTAAAAAAAGCACCATTCCCCAGGAGAGGATTAACTTCACATCAGCTCTGATGAATTCATGAACTTCTGAGACAAAATAATTCATTATCATAAGAAAGCAAATTACGAACTCCTCTTTGAATCTGAGTATTTCACCAAAACTCAGTTGTCCTGAGTCAATACAGAACTGCCAGGACCTAGGATCAAGGGAGACACTCAAGTGTTTTAATCCTGTACCTCTCGACACATTCACGAAAATAGTCATGGCCTTCCAGCTACCTACTGGACCCTATTCCAACTAAACTACTGAAAGAGCTTGCTTGGCCCTCCTATGTTGAACACAATAAACGGCTCCCTATCTTCTCACTTCTCACTTCTCAAACTCACTAAAAGTGGAAGTAATAAAGCCTCTCCTGAAAAAGCCAAATCTTGACCCTGAAATTAAAAAAAAAAACTATAGGCTTATATGGAATCCCCCTTCCCCTCTCAAACATTTTGGAAAAAGCTGTTGTGCATTAACTTACTGCCTTCCTGAGTATAATGTATATAAAACGCTCCAGTCTGGTTTTTTACCCCATCATAGTGCTGAGACTGCACTCGTGAAGGTGGTAAATTGCCTTTTAATGGCGTCAGACCAAGGCTCTCCATCTGTCCTCGTACTCCTAGACCTTAGTGGCGCTTTTGATACCATCGATTACCACATTCTATTGGAGAGATTGGAAACCCTAATTGGTCTACATGGACAAGTTCTTGCCTGGTTTAGATCTCATCTGTCATAAAGATATCGGTTCATCTCGGTGGATGGTTTGTCCTCTGACAAATCAATTGTATGTTTCGGTGTTCCTCAAGGTTCCGTTTTAGGACCACTATATATTCTACCTCTTGGTGATGTCATTCAGAAACACAATGTCAACTTTCACTGCTATAATGACAACACACAGCTGTACATTTCGATGAAACATGTTGAAACCCCAGAATTACCTACTCTGGAAGCCTGAGTTTCAGACATAAGGAAGTAGATGGCGGCATTTATTTTTACTTTCAAACTCAGATAAATCAGAGATGCTAGTTCTAGGTCCCAAGAAACAAAGATATCTGCTTATTGATCTGACAATTAACTTTACTTGGCTCATTGCACTCTCCTTGTGGCGGGCATGGTGCCTGAAGCCTGGTTGATTTATTTAGATCCCAATTAGCCAATGCCAATGGCAACAGACAGTCTTCCTGGGATCTGACACATAATGAAAAAGAGATTACAGACAAAAGACTTTACAGTACATACATTTAAAAACATGAACATGTAGTGTGTAGTGTGCATCTATCAGTTACACATACATGTCAGTACATACACACAACAAGTACGTCACATGAAGGGGTATTGCTTTATTTGTTTTTTGAAACAAAGTTTGCTGTTCACTTGTACTACATAAGATCAAGATAAGAATAAACTAGAGCCTGCAGGACTTGCTTTGTGGAGTGTTGTGTCAAAAAAGCAGAGGATCTCTTTATTAGGGACAGACCTTTCCCCATCTTTACAACCATTAAATCTACAGTACCAGTCAAAAGTATGGACATTTCTTCATTTTGTACTACATTGTAGAATAATAGTGAAGACATCAAAACTATGAAGTAACACATATGGAATCATGTAGTACCAAAAAAGTATTAATTCAAGGCACACTTAACCAGCATAGCTACCACAGCATTCTGTAGCGATATGCCATCCCATCTGGTTTGTGCATAGTAGAATTATCATTCATTTTTCAACAGGACAATGACCCAACACACCTCCAGGTTGTGTTAGGGCTAATTGACCAAGAAGCAGAAGCAGAGTGATGGTGCCGCATCAGATGAGCTAGCCACAATCACCCATCCTCAACCCGTTTGAGATGGTTTGGGATGAGTTGGACCGCAGAGTGAAGGAAAAGCAGCCAACAAGTGCTCAGCATATGTGGGAACTCCTTCAAGATTGTTGGTAAAGCATTCCAGTTCAAGCTGGTTGAGAGAATACCAAGAGTGTACAACGCTATCATCAAGGCAAAGGGTGGCTACTTTGAAGAATCTAAAATATATTTAGATTTGTTTAACACTTTTCCAATCCATGATATCTCAGAGGTTCAAAAGCCATAACACATATGTTTTCTCAACAACAGGTTATGGTCAATAATATCAAAGGTTTCACTGAAATCTAACAACACAGTTCCCACAATCGTAAATACTCTGCTTCTGGGTCTGTAGTATTGAGATTGGAATCTGTGATTGTGGGACACAGAGAGAGACTTGGCCAAACTCCTAATCCTGAAAATGTGAGAATTAAACAATATTTCTAGTTTTGAGAATGTGGGAATGGTCAATGGACACTTAAGGGACAGTCATGACGAGTGTGTTTAATTTGGTGATCTCATACATGTGGATGATCTTCTTCATGTAGTGTTTGTAAACACCCTGCTAGGTTGATTAATAACCTGAACCAGATTACAGGCACTGGTTACATTGAAAAGCGTCCTCTTGAGCGGACAGCTTGATGAAAACCAGTCAAGATTCAGGTACACTATCAAGCATTTATTTAGATACTGACTGTTAGCACTTGGTGGCCTAGAGCAACACCCCAAAATAAAAGGCGTTAGATGTGCCAGGTGAACCTGCAACCACAACACTTCAGTAACACTTGACATAAGATCTTCTCTAAGCATTACAGGGATATGGCTCTGAATATATACAGCAACACCTCCCCCATAAGCATTTCTGTCTCTTCTATTAATGTTATATCCTTGTATTGCTACTAATGTATCATCAAATGAATTATCCAAGTCAGTCTCAGAAATGGCAAATATGTGAATGTTATCCGATGCCTTTTTTCTAAGACTACATATATTAATAAGGGCTATTTTCATACCTTTGCTGGGTGGCTTATCAGAGATAGACATAATATGGAAAAGAAAAAACAAAGCAAGTGAATTTTCTTTATTTTCAGCAGTCCATTAATCAGTTGGTGTGTTTGTATGTGTGTGTGTGTGTGTGTGTGGGGGGGGGTTTAAGCTACGTGCCCATAGGCTTGGTTCTCTCAATGTAATGTCTATACTGAAGGGATATCATGAAAATACATCCTCTCATCACATATGCCTAAACCTCTAGATTTCAAAGTGCAAAAACATGGAGAGATGAGTGTCTTCTTACCAATAGATAAAGTTCTGTGGCAAATGATTGATGCTGAGAGAAGGATGTGCAATGATATAATGGGCAAGACAAGTCGACTACATTCATTGGCATGAATAAAATAAATCATGAGCCAGGGGGAATTTTCCCCCACAAGTTACATGTTAGATTTAGACTCTCTGTATATAGGCATAAAGAGAAAATATACAGTGAGGGAAGTCAGTCAGGAATACTTGAGCTAGAAATTTCAGAGTTGGTGAGTGAATGATTGAGATCCAGCTCACTGATTGACAGAGACAGGCTTCTAGGCCTACACCAACAGCTGAGTCTAAGAATGGAGAGAACATCCGTGGATGGGATGGATACAGTACAGAGATTATATATATATATATATATATATTAATAAATAGAAGATAAATGGAGGAGACCTAGTTATTTAGAATTCTACTGACATTTACAGTAGAGGGTTAAAGAAAACAAAATGCACTGTCACAGAACAGTGGGCCAACCATTTCAACTAGGACAATCTTAAGCAGCTCTTGCGCTTACATGAATCAAATATTGTTGCACAACTTCACACTACTTGCTGACTCACTCAATGCATTCTGTAACCCCTGAACTTTGTAAAGGTAATGTGACACCTGCAGCGTGGGGGGAACAGACCAAAGGTGTGAACATATGTCCCACTCTGTTGGTGTTGATGAAAGGGTGGTGAGATGGGAGCTGAAGGCATGGGGGACAGGGGAACTAACTTCAGCTCTAACAGTTTGACTTCACGGTCTACTTTATTGTGGATGAGCAAGTGTTTTAATGCTGCATGAGTAAGAGGTGACTTCAACAATAACAGAACGAACCATGGCAAAATTAAGGAAGTAAATACAGAGTAGTAACTTAGTCAAAGTCAGGATTAAAAGATTTTGAAACGGCAGAAAATAACAATATTTGTGGATACTGAAACTGTGTTGGTTACAGGAGGTTAACAACTGGATTTTACAGTATACATTCAAATAAGTTAGTTTCTGAAACGTAGGACACCTGCCACTATATTCAAGACATCTACACAAGAAGAGTTGAAAGTCACAAACCTGCAGAGGATTGCATCTTGATTGAATTACCAAGCCTTTGGACTGATTCTATGGAAATTGATTTACATCAACTGCAGGTCTTGGTTTATAACATGCAGGAATGGTCACTCCCACTAGCATAGTAAACAATACCGAAATAACCTACAGGATCATTGGATACACAAATAAACTATAGGGGGGTATTTTGTACCCAGTGGAAGAGATATAGGCTTATTTCCTGTCTCAGTTGAGGCCAGATTGTAAGTTGAGATGTTTCTCAATAACTTCCTGGTGGCTGTCGGACTCATGGGAAGTTCGAATTTCACCTGTTGTTGTCATGTCTGATCGTGTTTGGACCCGCCCTGAGCATGTGGGTTTCCAAACACAGCATCTTCACCAAAGGGACTAATTTTCTTCACAGGTGAGAATTAAGACGGGCTCAAACAATAATACATAATTGCCTTATTGGTTTCAAGGCCTTTTCCTCAGGTACGTCCAGTCTGTTTGCATTTTAATTTTTTTAACCAGGCAAGTCAGTTAAGAACAAATTCTTATTTTCAATGACGGCCTAGGAACAGTGAGTTAACTGCCTGTTCAGGGGCAGAACGACAGATTTGTACCATGTCAGCTCGGGGGTTTGAACTCGCAACCTTCAGGTTACTAGTAAAACGCTATAACCACTAGGCTGCCCTACCTATGCCAATCAGCATCTACAGCTGAATTAAAACCACATTCAAACCATCTTGCTATTTGTTCATTATTCAGAGCGTTCTTGCGCTCAGGCTGGGGATGGACCTGCATCTTTGTTGGCCTCTTCTCCTCAGTACACAGATCCCTTTCTGCGACACCTCTCTCGGCTGTGGGTGGGGTTCCGGAAGCTCCTTGATGTCCTTGAGAACTCTACAGGGAGCTGCTACGAGTCCTTCCGTGCTGTAGATGTCCAGCCCTACTACTACAAGAGGCAGCAAGCAGTTGTATGTGGGAAAATGCTATGAGGTCTCCGATGACATCTTCTTGCGGTGTCTCTGCTGCCTACTGTTGGCCAAGGAGGCCGTTCTCAGGCCCTACCAGATTCTGGGTGGGCCTTCGGGGACTCCACTGTAGCGGCTCTTCTTGTTCTTTGTCATCCTACTGGGCCTCTGGGTGTTCTTGCTTCTCAGCGTTCCACACACAGATCCTAGGAGGGGCCCTGAGGTGTCTCAGCTAGAGGGCCCTATATCAGGACTGGTACCACTGTAGACCCAGGTGGTATTGCCATGGACTCTTAACCAAGAAAGGAGAGGGTTAGGCCTGAGTGAAAGAGGGGGAGAAATGGTTGGAGCCATACACACATCTCAAATAAGTGTAGGCATGATTTTTCCTTTGTCCTTTTCATGAAATATAACTAATTAAACCATATTAACAGAATTTCAAGACCTTTTTAAACTGTCAGTTATCTACTTATTGTACTTAAGACATTTATGAACTAGTCTACAATCAGTTTTATAAAAGGCTTCATAAAATTAGTTGGCTGCCTTTCAGACCTGAACATAGAGCACTGATTACATAAGGCTGTTTATTTTTGAACATATGCATGACAGTGCAAGTAATGTAAGTAAGAAGTTCAATTGTGGTTCTGAAAACCAGACTAAATGAACGTGCGCTAAACTTTGCATAAGCACAAATGTTGTGTCACATAATTGGATAATACATACCAAACAACTTCACCATCCTGTCCCCCAAGTCAGCTTTAATAGAATTATTCCAAAAGCTCCAGGCAAAAAAAACTAAAATGAATTACAAGTCTAAAACAAAATGTATATCATGAGAATGAATGAAAAGGTATCCACTGCACTATTGGAGCTAGGAACACAAGCATTTCGCTATACCCACAATACCATCTGATAAATATGTGTATGACCAATAGCAATTGAGTTACCTTTTTGCGTGTCACGACCAAATTCACATAGAAATATGAGTTAGAGCCGTCACTCATTTAAAGCAAGCCTGATGTGTAGATGCTTCACATTTAAGTTTACTTTAGGTACATTAGCTTCAAACACAATATTTTTGGTTATTGAAAATATATTTCACAGCGATTTAGAGGGTACAATGATTCTCTACACCATATATAGTTTGCTTAATTTCAGTTTGACAAAACAAGCAATTAGAATTTTAGCAACCAGGAAATGGCAGACCAATTGCAGTATAATGCAACTTTTAAAATTAAAAAAAGATTAAGCACATGTAAAAGGTGTGATACAAACTGTTGAAATACAAGCTTAAATTGAAGTTTTTAATCTGCAAAAAATAAAACGAGTTACAACTAAAATGTTCTTTCTTCCTGAAAATAAATACAAACAAATCATGTCTGGGAGATGACGACCATTGATTACTTCATTTAATCAAATAAAAAAAATGCAGTTTCTGAATCAAACAAACACACTGCCAGAAAGACTTAGCTATAATTTAGAAGGAAAGTTTAGTGCACCCCGAAAAATAACATTACTTCCATAAAATAAAAATACAAAATGGGAAGGATGTCAACAATATATACAAATGGCAAAGGCAGTAGTGAAGAAACATGCTGTGTGTACTGGTGATAAAAAAAACAAGACATTTTCTGCGCGACTTTACCCTTTTATAGAAGATTAATTTCATACTAAACTCAGAGGACAAGTTGAAACAGATCAGGAAGTGGAAAAAGGCGGGATTTCTGATGTGATGGTATCCAGTGGCTGCCAGTGACAGTTCATGAGAGAATCGTAGAGCTCCTCGCTCCTCTCCATGTATTCTGTGTTCAGTGCATCCACATCCAGCTGAGGGTTGGGGTCTGGCAGGGGGGAAAAAAAAGGAAAAAAGTAAATAAGTAAATAAGCCAACAAGCCAAGGCATTGGTCACAGCAGGGATCTTAAAGGCATTCCTTGTCAATCACCAAACATTACTGTAAAAAAGAAAGAAAATCGATACACTACCGTTCAAAAGTTTGGGGTCACTTAGAAATGTCCTTGTTTTGAAAGAAAAGCAGATTTTTAGTCCATTAAAATAATATCAAATTGATGAGAAATAGTGTAGACCTTGTTAATGGTTGTAAGTGACTATTGTAGCAGGAAACTGCAGATTTTATGGAATATCTATATTCCATAAAAGCTCATTATCAGCAACCATCACTCCTGTGTACAATGGCACATTGTGTTAGCTAATCCTAGTTTATGATTTTAAAAAGGCTAATTGATCATTAGACAACCCTTTTGCCATTATGTTAGCACAGCTGAAAACTGTTGTTCTGATTAAAGAAGCAATAAAACTGTCCATCTTTAGACTAGTTGAGCATCTGGAGCATCAGCATGTGGGTTCGATTACAGGCTCAAAATGGGCAGAAACAAAGAACTGAAAAGAAACTGAAGATCTCGTACAACGCTGTGTACTACTCCCTTCACAGAACAGTGCAAGCAGGCTCTAACCAGAACAGAAAGAGTGAGGCCCCGGTGCACAACTGAGCAAGAGGACAATTACATTAGAGGGTCTAGTTTTTGAAAGACACCTCACAAGTCCTCAACTGGCAGCTTCATTAAATAGTACCTGCAAAACACTAGTCTCAACGTCAAGGAAGAGGCGACTCCGGGACAGGTTAACCTGCTTTGGCTGCGATATGACAGCTACTAGTGAAAATAGAGGGCGCCAAATTCAAACCACAGAAATCTCATAATTACAATTCCTAAAACATACATGTGTCTATCATTTTAAAACTATTCTTGTTGTTAATCCCACCAAAGTGTACGATTTCAAATAGGCTTTTCAGCGAAAGCACTACAAACGATTATGTTGGGTCATAAGACAAAAAGTGCTTTTCTTTCAAAAACAAGGACATTTCTAAGTGACCCAAACTTTCAAACGGTAGTGTGTGAGATATAGGGTGGTAAGTGCACTTCATTCTTCAGTCCTAGCACAGGGAAGGCAAAGTGATCCCATTTTTAATCACTTCATGTGACTGAAAGTAGAACGCCGCCTATCCGGCAGGCCAGGAGGACAAATCAAGTACACCTATAGGCCTAGGCCAATCAGATCACCGTGTCTGCAGTTTCCACGAGCCATAGACTAAAAATAAACCTTGAACGCACAGAAAAGTTGATACCGTGAGATAAAACTTAAAAGCATGACTAACGAGAGACTCAATGAATATAGCAAAGAGCTGCTATTTTTATGGATGGTTATGGTTAAGTTACTCAGCAAAGTGAACACTTATAAGCAATAAAATGCACGTTCTCCCAACTTCCTCTCGCGCTACAACCAGCACTGCAGCCACAATGAATAAGTATAGCAAAGTGTTCCGATAAGCTTGGATTATTATTAGTGCCTTGTATTTTTCAATGTCGAGGAATATTTCACTTTCTCCAGTCATAGGATTAACATGAATTGGTGCATAAGGCAGAAATAATGCAGTGTGACTTGAGTGGAGCATTCAGCTGGAAGACTGTGCCCCCTTTTCTCAGCGGAGGGAGAGCCAGAGAGTCAGTCAATTTCAAATTATTTTCTAACGGTTTGAATTGATGTGTACTGCCTTATTAATTGACATAGAAGTCGTCCATTTTAGCGATGTGGACAATTTATGTTTGAGGCTTTACTGAGCCAGATAAACTTCTCTCTTCGAGGAGAGCCCACCGCACTTCACTCATGTTAGCGCAGATAAAGTATGCATATATTTGTGCAGTCCTGCAAGAAATGGAACACTTTCTTGCTTGCGCTCGCTTTGCATTCCTTGTTGTTTTCCTTATACATAATAACCTTCGACATGTGTGCATTCCTTATTTAAGTTCCTTATTTTCTGTATATCGTGTTGTCGTTTCTACTGTTGGCACATACAGTATGTATGGAGCATAATGTATTTACAGTTTTATTCACGTTTTTCAATTACTGGTGACAAATAATGTATTCCGATTATTGCTTATATTGTAATGGACAACTATGATGTGTGTAAAACACTTTTTGAAGGTTGTACTGATTATAATGAACTAAGCCATTTGCCAGCTATGTGTTGCGCCATGTTTGTATACATTATATAATGCATTCTGGGTGTCACGTAATCGGTCAGACCAAAGATGGTATAATGACTTGAAGGAATGGTTCACTCATCTTTCAGGTAAACTTCCGTTAGTGAATGAAGGAAATGATCGTAGACGAGACACCCCCCTTCAACATGCATACTATAAATAGACCAAACTCATCTGGTCTCCTCATCTTTGGCTGATGCGAGAAAAAAAAACAAGCATGGCGGCGCGCACAAACTAGCCATCGTCGGATTACTTTCGATTTCTAGAAAGTGTTTTACTCAATTATTTTGATCAATGGTGAGCTCACCTGTGATGTGATTAATTATAAGTAGTAATTGCTATTAACTAATTCATTTTGTAGTTTGTCAGCCGAGAGTTATAAAAATGTGACTGGTTGTGTTATTTCAATCTTTCCTCAGAAAGCGCTAGGACAAATGTAGCCCACATTTTTCCGGTTTGGATGATTGTGTTAAGCTGTAGCTACTTCTGTGAATGTCTGAATATTGTATCCAAAAATAAACTGCTCACATTCTGAACATAACTTTGTACGGACTGTGTTTGTGCAAAATGTTTCTGAAAAAAGTGGCCAGCACATCATTCGAAACTGGACGTTCTAAATAAGCGTTCTAATCAGTCTGATCATACGCTACAGGGACCACTGTAGAGCGATCACACCTGTGTGTTGGAACGTGTGAAAAGTTTCAAAGAAACAAATAACTTATCTGCAGCACATTGCATTTTCCTTTAGTACATATAATAGGATAGTGAGGACTTACCTTCTGCTGCCTCTTCTTCAGGCTCATCTGTGGACTCCTGTGTTTGCTAATGGGAAGAACAAGACAACTGAAATTAATCATTGTGAACCGTTGAAGATGACTGTTAGCAATCATTTGACACATTACATTAAGGGATAAGGTACGGGAGAAATTATGAGGGTAAGATCCCAGGAGCTTGTCAGGAAGCCTTACCTCGGAGGAAGTCTGCATGTCTGTGGGCATGGGGGGCATGCCAATGGGAGGTGGGGGTCCCATCATCCCATGGGGGCCTGGAGCAGGGTACCCTCCATAGGGACCATAGCCACCATAGTTATAGCTGTTGTACTGGTCATAGCCCCAATGAGGGTAGTAGTTCTGGTTGGGTTGTTGATAGTACGACTGTTGGTAATTGTTGTGGTAGGAGTTGTGGTTCTGGTTGTTATAGCTGTTCATTTTATGGCTAAAAAGCAAGGAAACATGGGGGGGAAATTATGTTAGGTTCAATTGATGTCAAGTTAGGAGGACAATCATGCATATGAGATCAACTTTCAACAAAGAGTGACCGGCATGACACTAATCAAATAATTTCAACAGTAATAGAACCATACCTCTTGTTCACAGCTATGCTGATCCTGATTGGTTTCGTCCCCAGGCCTGTGGCATTCTGACACTCATCGATGGCTTTCTTCTGTTCGTTCTCGTCCCCAAACTTGATGAAACCATAACCTCTGCGAGACAAAGCACAACACTAAAACCCTGAGAACACATTCTCTCCGGGCTCACCTTATCATGCTTATCAAACACATAATTAATTAGAAAACAAAAATGGTATGGTAGAACTGAAACTTGTTGTTTTACTTTTAATATGAAGTAGCATCACTTCAATTGTGAGTTGCTCTTGCTTACCCTATATGGGGAAAACAATAGTTTTAGCATAAATGTCAGAAACAAACCTTTTCCAGTATTTTGGGGAAAATATACCAGCGGTGAAGATACGCAAGACACAGATATGTCTCCACACAATCCAATTAAACAAACATTGTTAAAAATGTCATGCGATTTTACAAGGAATTTAAGTGTAATGAAATGTCAGATTAATCCATCTGAAGCAGAAATTACATTCAAATTGTGTTCAAATCAGGTGGTGCATTACCAGCATCACCAAATAACATGACTATGTCTGTTCAGCGCTCATACCTGGAGTTACCATACTGATCAGAGACCACTTTCCCTCCTTTGCAGGAAGGGTACTTCTTCAGGAAGAACTGATGGAGCTGGTAGTCATCCACCTCTGAAGACAGATCTCCGACAAAGACTGAAAATTCCAGGCTGAGCAGAGCCATGAGAGGGACAGAGAGCAAGAGAGATAACCAAGGTGTACTAAGTTACCAACAACAATGCATCTAGCGGTTTCTTTTGTTACAATCACTTTTTGTGTAGGTCAGTGTACATAATAAACACACTACTGCAGGTTCCAACAGAAGAATGCCTCAAAATGAGGAAGAAAGTTCAAAAGGCTTACCCAGCTTCTGGCCGTTTCCCGTAAGTTGCATAGTTTAACTTAAACTTTCTGGGCTATACAGGAAGAAAGAACAAGCAATCAAGAACCTTCAAAGACAAATGCATGTAGTAAGGACATATTGCTAGAAAATAAAGAGTATATTAGAAAAGGACATTTTATTTGGTTTACATACCTCCACCACCCAGTACAGGCTTTATCCCATTCGTCAGTTAGTTCCTAACAGAGTTTATTCACCAGCTTCAAACAAAGTAAATTTACAAACAGCCTCAACCACCACCATCAGGAAGAAAACAGAGCTCAGTAACTTGGCTGTCATGTAAATTTTGAGATGTTCCATCAACCTCAAATTAAGGTGGGGGCCAATGATAGTGAAGCTCCGCTATCCACAACACATTTTGCAAAAAGCATCAAACTAAAACGAGAGGGTGGTTGTCCACTAATACATCATCAGTAAGTTGTTTAAATGAACTACGAATATTAGAAATGTCAAGCATATAATGAGTGCTCACCGGGTTTGATCCAGGAACAAGCTTCCCATTCAGTCTGTGAACACATCGGTCAACGCTGGCTTCGTCTGCCATTTCCACAAAGCAATAGCCTGCCGATCCTCTGTAGCACAAGAGATTGTATTAGTGACAATATGATACACCCACATTTTAGAAACAGGACAGAAAAAACCCAATGTAGGGTAATAATATCCCACAAATACTGTATTTTGGAATTTCAGTATCAATTCACAGCGCTGTGGTAAGTAAACTAAGTACTTCACTGGAATTACACCAGGTGGTTCTAGAACAAGTAATGTTTTAGGTTTGACTTTGTAGCTGATGGGGTGCAATTAGATTGTATTTTGATCAGTGACAGATGCACATTTGGGCATGTATTGGCTTGATCTATGTACAATGCCACAGTGTGTATTACAAACTGGTCAGTGGCCTACTTTCAAAGAAGGAAACAAATGCTACACACTAGCCCATTAATATATGCTAACTACCATTAGCGCCTACTGATTAAGGCATCTTCCCCGGGGGACTTTCATTACACTTGCTCTAAATGTTAAAGAGTAGGAAACATGAGTTTTTAATAACCAAAGTAACAGTGTGGTCTGGTTATATTCATTAACCTATGAGGATATCTTTGGAACTACCCACATCAAACTTTTTTTCGACATCATATGGAGGATCTACTCTGTGCTAGTAGATGTGCTACTGAGTTCGTATGCCAGCTAGCTCAAGCTGGCAAATGCTACTCACAACTCATGCTCTTCACAGGCTTGTTATCTAGTGGGAACCTGATAGCATTGCAGGCTCTGGTGCCTTCTTGTTGTGAAAATCATGCCTGATTGCCCTAACTGCGTAACAGTGGTACCTCGTCTATTCTCCTTTTTGTTTTGTCAACTTTTAGGCTGAAAACCCCATGGAGAGAAGGGTTTGAGAGCCAGCTAAACATGATATCACTCACTACATTAAACACGTCTGTGATTAACATACCCCGTTACTCTGTGGGTAATGATCTTAACACCATACGCCGTCTCGCCCATAGTGCTGAAGGCCTGTTTGATGAAATTCTCATCCATGTATGGGTCCAGCTATAAAGAAAATAAAAAAGATTATTGAGTAGTTGCCTGTAAGATATACACGTAAGCAACAAGGCCGGGGGGGGGGGTGCATTTGGCCAATATAACAAGGCTAAGGGCTGTTCTCATGCGCAAAGCAGAATGCATGGACACGGTGCTTAGCAGTGGTATATTGGCTATATAGCCCAAACCTCTGAGGTCACTTATTGCTATTATAAAACTGGTTAGCAACATTAGAGATGTAAAATGAGATGTTTTGTCATACCCATTGCAATTATAAACCAGGTGGTTCAAGCCCTGAATGCTGATCGGCTGAAAGCCATGGTATTTTTAAGCAATAAGGCCTGAGGAGGAGTGGTTTATGGCCAATATGCCACAGGCACCTCATGGGTTTGTGATAGATGGCCAATATATCACGGCTAAGGGCTATGCCCAGGCGCTCCAGAGCTGCGTTGTGACTAAGAACAGCCCTTAGCCGTGATAACGTTATATTGGCCAAATACCACACCTCAGGTCTAATTGCTTAAAATATCCCATTCATATCCATGAAATGTACAAACTCAATCCAGGAAGTTGAGATTAATGTAGAGAGAATACTGATAAATAAGTGATATACCTACCTAGCTAGCCAAAGTGCTAATGTGGCCAAAGAATTACATACAACAAATGTTAACCCACATTTCAGCCACTCAGAGGTAGCAGTTATTAGGTGCTAGTAGTAACGAACTACTAATAGAATATTACAAGGTGCTGCCACAGTAACGTCAGGGCAGCACCAACATAACGTTAACAAGCAAACGTTAACCAAACTGTCGGGAACGTTAACGTTACTTTAGAGAAGTAAACACCTCGAATACACCATTGACTGTATTTCTTAAACCTGTTCTTAAAATTACACCATACACATTACCGTTATATCTCCCAAAAAGTTGTGCGGTATCTAACGTTAGCTAACTAACGTTAGCTAAAATAGCTAGCTAAAACAATTGTCTGTGTTAAAACGTTTGTTGCCAGTAACGTTACTGCAAAATTATTCAAACAGAGCGAACATACATCACCCATCCAAAGGCTTGTCATTCTGTTGAACATCTTGGTGGTTTATTGTCGAAGGGTCTCCAATAAATGCGAATATGTAAGTTAGGTAGCTTCGTTAACGAAAGGCTGGCTAATAACTAACGTTTGCTAGCGCCTCCTCACGAAACTGGCGTTGTTTCAAATGGCTGCGTCGTGAAATTATGCGAGGTTTTCTTCTACTTCTATCATATATCATGACATATGGCGGTCCGCAAACCAACTTTAAGAGTGCATGCCGCCACCTACTGTACTGGAGTGTGGGGTCAATCACAGTTTACAACATTTCTAAATCCTACCTAACTCAATACTTCTGAGAAAATAAAAAAGAGCCCTACTAACTTCTAATAGATGCTCTCCCATCCCCACCGGCTCTGACAGTCGCAGCATGTGGCAGGGCTTGCAAACTATTACAGACTACAAAGGGAAGCACAGCCAAGAGCTGCCCAGTGACACAAGCCTACCAAACGAGCTAAATAACTTCTATGCTCTCTTCAAAGCAAGTAACACTTAAACATGCATGAGAGTATCAGCTGTTCCGGATAACTGTGTGATAACGCTCTCCACAGCCGATGTGAGTAAGACCTTCAAACAGGTCAACATTCACAAGGCGGCAGAGCAAGACGGATAACCAGGTCAGCATACGCTGACCAACTGGCAAGTGTCTTCACTGACATTTTCAACCTCTCCCTCTCTGAGTCTGTAATACCAACATGTTTCAAGCAGACCACCATAGTCCATGTACCCAAGAACACTAAGGTAGCCTGCCGAAATGACAACCCGACCCGTAGCACTCACGTCTGTAGCCATGAAATGCTTTGAAAAGCTGGTCATGGCTCACATCAACACCATTGTCCCAGAAACCCTAGACCCACTCCAATTTACATACCACACCAGCAGATCCATAGATGATTGAATCTCTATTGCACTCCACACTGCCCTTTCACACCTAGACAAAAGGAGAATGCTATTAATTGACTACAGCTCAGCGTTCAACACCATAGTGCCTTCAAAGCTCAAATCAAATTGTATTGGTCACATACACAAGGTTAGCAGATGTTGATGAGAGTGTAGTGAAATGCTTGTGCTTCTAGTTCCGACAGTGCAGTGTATCTAACAAGTAATCCAACAATTCCCCAACAACTACCTAAAACACACAAATCTAAAGGGGTGAATGAGAATATCTACATATAAATATATGGATGAGCGATGGCCGAGCGGCATTGGCAAGGTGCAATAGATGGTGTAAAATAGAGTACATGCAGTTGAAGTCAGAAATGTATATACACCTTAGCCACATACATTTAAACTCAGATTTTTCACAATTCCTGACATTTAATCCTAGTAAAAAATTCCTGTCTTAGGTCAATTAGGAACACCACTTTATTTTAAGAATGTGAAATGTCAGAATAATAGTAGAGAGAATGACTTATTTCACTTTTTAACTCTTTCATCACATTCCCAGTGGGTCAGAAGTTTACATACACTCAATTAGTATTTGGTAGCATTGCTTTTAAATGGTTTAACTTGGGTCAAACGTTTTGGGTAGTCTTCCACAAGCATCCCACAATAAGTTGGGTGAATTTTGGCCCATTCCTCCTGTCAGAGCTGGTGTAACTGAGTCAGGTTTGTAGGCCTCATTGCTCGCACATGCTTTTTCAGTTCTGCCCAAAAATTGTCCATAAGATTGAGGTCAGTGCTTTGTGATGGCCACTCCAATACCTTGACTATGTTGTCTTCAAGCCATTTTGCCACAACTTTGGAAGTATGCTTGGGGTCATTGTCCATTTGGAAGACTCATTCGCAACCAAGCCTTAACTTTTGGGGTGCTTTGCTGCCTCCTGCAGGATGATGCGGCCACTCCCGTGCTTCATGGTTGGGATGGTGTTCTATGGCTTGCAAGCCTCCCACTTTTTCCTCCAAACATAACAATGGTCATTATGGCCAAACAGTTCTATTTTTGTTTCATCAGACCAGAGGACATTTCTCCAAAAAGTACGATCTTTGTCCCCATGTGCAGTTGCAAACCGTAGTCTGGCTTATTTATGCCGATTTTGGAGCAGTGGCTTCTTCCTTGCTGAGCGGCCTGTCAGGTTATGTCGATATAGGACTCGTTAGACTGTGGATATAGATACTTTTGTACATGTTTCCTCCAGCATCTTCACAAGGTCCTTTGCGGTTGTTCTGGGATTGATTTGCACTTTTCACACCAAGGTACATTCATCTCTAGGAGACAGAACACATCTCCTTCCTGGGCGGTATGACGCCTACGTGGTCCCATGGTGTTTATACTTGCGTACTATTGTTTGAACAGATGAACGTGGTATTTTCAGGCGTTTGGAAATTGCTCCCAAGGATGAACCAGACTTGTGGAGGTCTACAATTTTTTTCTGAGGTCATGGCTGATTTCTTTAGATTTTCCCATGATGTCAAGCAAAGAGGCACTGAGTTTGAAGGTAGGCCTTCAAATACATCCACAGGTACACTTCCAATTGACTCAAATGATGTCAATTAGCCTATCAGAAGCTTCTAAAGCCATGACATAATTTCCAAGCTGTTTAAAGGCACAGTCAACTTAGTGTATGTAAACTTCTGACCCACTGGAATTGTGAAACAGTGAATTATGAGTTAAATAATCTGTCTGTGAGCCTCCCGGGTGGCGCAGTGGTTACAGGCGCTGTACTGCAGCGCCAGCTGTGCCACCAGAGACTCTGGGTTTGTGCCAAGGCTCTGTCGTAACCGGCCGTGACCAGGAGGTTCGTGGGGCGACGCACAATTGGCCTAGCGTCGTCCGGGTTAGGGAGGCGTTGGCCTAGGGATATCCTTGTCTCATCGCTCGTCGCTGTTCCATAAACTATACACCCATAATCAATTGTAGTCCTGATAAGAGCGCTATAAATATCCATCAACGATTGTCTGTCAGCACCCAATTCATAACCAGAGACTGAGCGCATAAGATTGACTGCCTTCTTAGACTCTGTTTCAACATTTATGATATGATATTTCTATGTATATCACTCATTGAACCATAGACCCAAATATTTGTTCTTAGAAACCCTCCCCATAGGCTAGCCATACAGAAACAACGGTATATTATCAGCACCTCTTTTATTCGAGAATAACATACAAAACTTCACCACTGACCATTTAAAACCCCAGTCGATCATGTTTCAACATCCACTATAGCTTGTTGAATAGATTTGATCACATGAGAGACATTCCTTCCCCTCTTCCAAATAGCTCCATCATCAGCATATAGGGTAGCCGCAATAACCCTACCTACATTCGAAAACACATCTTTAATCATAATGTTGAACAAAATAGGACTGATAGCACTGCCTTGAGGTATACCATTGTCAACTCCATAGTCATCAGATAAAATGGATCCAATTTTAACTTGAAAAGAGCGATTAAATAAGAAGGCCAAAACCCAGTTATATAATCTCCCACCAATACCAAGTCTTTCCATCTTAATCAATAGGCCTTCTCTCCACATCGTGTCATAGGCCTATTCAATGTCAAAAAAGACAGTAGCCATTACTTCTTTCATGACCAGAGTTTTTTCAACTTCATTGCTCACCTTTACTAATGCACCCAAAGTAGATCTACCTTTACAGAATCCACTTTGACATTGACTCAATAAACCTCTATGTTCCAGGAAATATGACAATCTATTGACTGTCATCTTTTCTATCAGTTTACACAAGTTTACACAAGTGATATTGGTCTATAACTATCAGCACATATTCCTATATCCCCATTTCTCCTTCTCCCAAATCCATTCAGCTGATGTTCTGAAAGAGCTGAAAAATCTGGACCCCTACAAATCAGCCGGGCTAGACAATCTGGACCCTTTCTTTCTAAAATTATCTGCCGAAATTGTTGCCACCCCTATTACTAGCCTGTTCAACCTCTCTTTCGTGTCGTCTGAGATTCCCAAAGATTGGAAAGCATCTGCGGTCATCCCCCTCTTCAAAGGGGGGGGGGGGACACTCTTGACCCAAACTGCTACAGACCTATATCTATCCTACCATGCCTTTCTAAGGTCTTCGAAAGCCAAGTCAACAAACAGATTACCGACCATTTCCAATCTCACCATACCTTCTCTGCTATGCAATCTGGTTTCAGAGCTGGTCATGGGTGCACCTCAGCCACGCTCAAGGTCCTAAACGATATCTTAACCGCCATCGATAAGAAACATTACTGTGCAGCCGTATTCATTGATCTGGCCAAGGCTTTTGAATCTGTCAACCACCACATCCTCATCGGCAGACTCTACAGCCTTGGTTTCTCAAATGATTGCCTCGCCTGGTTCACCAACTACTTCTCTGATAGATTTCAGTGTGTCAAATCGGTCTGCTGTCCGGACCTCTGGCAGTCTCTATGGGGGTGCCACAGGGTTCAATTCTTGGACCGACTCTCTTCTCTGTATACATCAATGAGGTCGCTCTTGCTGCTGGTGAGTCCCTGATCCACCTCTACGCAGACGACACCATTCTGTATACTTCCGGCCCTTCTTTGGACACTGTGTTAACAACCCTCCAGGCAAGCTTCAATGCCATACAACTCTCCTTCCGTGGCCTCCAATTGCTCTTAAATACAAGTAAACTAAATGCATGCTCTTCAACCGATCGCTACCTGCACCTACCCGCCTGTCCAACATCACTACTCTGGACGGCTCTGACTTAGAATACGTGGACAACTACAAATACTTAGGTGTCTGGTTAGACTGTAAACTCTCCTTCCAGACCCATATCAAACATCTCCAATCCAAAGTTAAATCTAGAATTGGCTTCCTATTTCGCAACAAAGCATCCTTCACTCATGCTGCCAAACATACCCTTGTAAAACTGACCATCCTACCAATCCTCGACTTTGGCGATGTCATTTACAAAATAGCCTCCAATAACCTACTCAACAAATTGGATGCAGTCTATCACAGTGCAATCCGTTTTGTCACCAAAGCCCCATATACTACCCACCATTGCGACCTGTACGCTCTCGTTGGCTGGCCCTCGCTTCATACTCGTCGCCAAACCCACTGGCTCCATGTCATCTACAAGACCCTGCTAGGTAAAGTCCCCCCTTATCTCAGCTCGCTGGTCACCATAGCATCTCCCACCTGTAGCACACGCTCCAGCAGGTATATCTCTCTAGTCACCCCCAAAACCAATTCTTTCTTTGGCCGCCTCTCCTTCCAGTTCTCTGCTGCCAATGACTGGAATGAACTACAAAAATCTCTGCAACTGGAAACACTTATCTCCCTCACTAGCTTTAAGCACCAACTGTCAGAGCATCTTACAGATTACTACACCTGTACATAGCCCACCTATAATTTAGCCCAAACAACTACCTCTTTCCCAACTGTATTTAATTAATTAATTTATTTAGCTCTTTTGCACCCCATTATTTTTATTTCTACTTTGCACATTCTTCCATTGCAAAACTACCATTCCAGTGTTTTACTTGCTATATTGTATTTACTTTGCCACCATGGCCTTTTTTGCCTTTACCACCCTTCTCACCTAATTTGCTCACATTGTATATAGACTTGTTTATACTGTATTATTGACTGTATGTTTGTTTTACTCCATGTGTAACTCTGTGTCGTTGTATCTGTCGAACTGCTTTGCTTTATCTTGGCCAGGTCGCAATTGTAAATGAGAACTTGTTCTCAACTTGCCTACCTGGTTAAATAAAGGTGAAATAAATAACATTTAAAAAAAACATGAAGGGTCCTTTCCAGGCTTTACAAAAGGTATTACTGCACATTTCCAACCAGAAGGTATAACCCCCAATTCAAGTGGACTTGCTTCTTCCAGTCATCTTCTTCAACATAGACCATACATCCCCCCAGCTCAGTACCCCTGCCTATTGTAGAGCAGAACTGTCTCCGTGTATTTATCTTCACAGACTTAATGACCCTTTGATCCTTTGGAAATCAACTAGACTCACAGGAGTCATATTCCTATGCAACACTCTGTAAGCCCTATTTCTTTCTTGAATAGCTGCAGTGCACTCTTCAGTACACCAAGGAACCACCTTCCCTTTCTCACCCACTTCACTCACTGGTACATACATATACAGTACAAATCAAAAGTTTGGACACGCCTACTCATTCAAGGGTTTTTCTATCCTGTCCCTCGAAAAAGTGCGACGAGATTTTCTTTTGTCGTTGATTATTCAGGAAGTCGACGTCTACCTTTTCCACCAATCAGACTAACGGATACTATTCCGCCACCATGATTACCTTCTAAATATTTTGAATAAACCAATCACTACAGTGTATTTAGTAATTTAAAGAAGTGTCGTCATGGTTATTTTGAAATGTCGAATTTGACCTGCTGCAGAAAGAAACACGTATCGGTAAAGTTTGTGATGCTAAAGTACATTTTCTCAATAAAAACGTGTGGAATTAAGTCGGATTAAGTAGCGTAGCACACGTTTGTTAACACCAACATTGAATGTTTTGTTGAGTGGAATGTAAATACTAAGTGACTGGGAAAGGCAGCAAATTTGCCAGGTCGCTAACGTTAGCCAGTTAACGTTATCCGTTTAATTTGATGTAACATTAGAACTAACGTCAGTGAATTGAGTTGGCAAAGATTAGCTACATGTGCGTTTTATTTAGCAAAGTAACTACGTACGTTTTTGTTAGGATCGTTTTTAAAAAATGTGGATGTATTATTGTACCCTGCAGGGAGCCCGAGAGGCAGATTCGAACATGGCCCAATATGGATTCCAGAATGGCATTCATAGCATTCTGAAGCTTGATATGCCAATCACAAACGGAAAAGCCATTTCGTCCATGTCTACCAACAGTGCCAACACCAGCGCTCTTTAGCAGGTAGCTAACTATTATGCTTTTCACCTTTGCTCTACTGCATTTGCTTCTGTTTACTGTCTTTCAGCTGTCTATGAGTGTGGCACTGTTGGCTGCAGTGGTTTCACCAATGGTTCCACTAATTTGCCCCTTCTCTCTTTCTTAGGTAAAAATGGGTAAGTTCACAACTTTAAAAGCCAGTGGGGACTGTTTAATTCCCACTAGGAATAACAAACATATGGACTTGGGAAGCTTCCTGCTTTCAAAGGAAAATGAGCCTATGGCCACAAACCCCTCCACAGCAACATTCGTGAGGCTCTTTAACATTGCACATCAGCATATTTTGTTAATGCATTGTAAATCAACAGCTGCACATCTGTCTTTGTAGGAGAACCAGAAGGCTTGGTCTGTCACTCAATGGAGATGACATTGGTGAGGCAAAGATCTTGCATCTGGGAGGAAAACCCTTGAATGTTCCAGAAGGTATGCCTCCCACTGGTAATGATGGTGTGACTTGTCAGTTGATTATTGATATCAAAATCTAATGTTCCATTCTTTTTCTTTGCAGGTTACCAGAACAACCTGAAAGTCCTCTACAGTCAAGTTCCTATCCCAGTCTGTCCCAAAAAGACCAGATGCATATCATCTGTGTCCGACAGTTTCTTAGAAGCTTCTGAACTCCGAAATGATTTCTGTGTCTCCTGCCAACACATCACCACAAATGTCTAAAAACCTGTCTGTTGAGAAGGTACAGAGGGACTTATCCTAGAGGTATATCTTAGAGCTCCTGCCAGCACAGTAAATGGACAGTAACCTACCTACCTGGAGAGTAGTCCTAGCTGTGAGTGAAACATGGGCCTGCTGTTTATGTAAATAACACAGATTTCAGTGGGAAATTTGCACAAAGTGATTAAAGCAACTATCTCAAATTGGGATCTGGCCCTTTCATCTCTACTCTATCGACTTAATTAAATTAGTTGTGGTGGCAGGAGTGTTCTTTAACTGACTTAACAATTTATTTACCTTTCTCTTCCCACAGATTTGAACCTACTGGACTGGAGTAGTCGGAACCTTTTAGCGGTTGCCCTTCACAACAGTTCACCTGTGGGACGCAGCCCAGGGTGACATAGTCCTCCTCGCGCTCCATCTGCAAAGTTCATGTAAATGTCTGAAGTGAACACCCAGTACTCATCTAAATATTTGGCTTCATTGCAATGTTATGGTGTTGGGGAGAATAATTTGATGCTTTCTGTTTTTAATGTTTCACCTGAATTTGACTTACCGTAGTTGTGGGATGTGGAGAACCAGAAGTGTCTACGCAGCATGGCCAGCCACACTGCCAGAGTTGCCAGCCTGAGTTGGAAGGATTATATTCTCTCCAGGTAAAGAATCATGTCTCGAATAGTCAAGTCTCTGTCCTGCCAGGATCTTTGTGATACTTATGCTCAAGATGTTCTATTATGTCTAAACAGGCAGCTCAATTCTAATCTTTTTCCCAATTATTCATCTTTTGACTAATCTGATCACTTAATTTGTCAACTGAGCAAAAATAGCATTAGTGTTTAAACATTTTATGCTTTTGTTTTTTCAAGAGGCTCCAGATCGGGTCACATCCACCACCATGTGAGGGTAGCCGACCACTTCACCCTGTCTGGGCACTCTCAGGATGTGTGTGGGCTGAAGTGGTCCCCTGACGGAAGATACCTGGCCTCTGGAGGCAATGACAACCTGGTGTATGTGTGGTCAGGTGTGCAGGATGGTAGTGGCCAAGGCAGCAGTTCTGTGCACTGCTTCAGTGAGCACCAAGGAGCAGTCAAGGTGAACACATTTTGAACTTTAAAAATATCTTGCTGTGAAATTTGAAACTACGATGTTTTTATTGAAGGAAGGAGTTGTTTGTATTACATGACACTTTGCTGCACACTAATTTCTCTTACAAAAACGATTTAGGCTTTGACCTGGTGCCCATGGGAACACAACATTCTTGCTTCTGGAGGTGGCACCAGAGACTGCTGCATCTGGAACGTCAACTGTGGCTCCTGCATCAATGGTCTGGACACTCAGTCTCAGGTAACTGCACCCACCTTTAACTCTAACAAAATGTACCTTGTCATTACCTCCAGGGCCTTGCTCAGTCATAGCAGCATGTGTATTTGAATACCAGCCATTTTTTAAGTTTTTATTTTCGTAACTGCTATGCCGTATGATCTGAAGTTAACTCGTTTTCTAATTTGCCTTACAGATCTCCTCTTTGATGTTTGCGCCAAACTACAAGGAATTGGTCTCCAGCCTCGGATATTCCCACAACAACGTAGTCATCTGGTAGTACCCCTCCTTGACTGAAGTGGCAGAGCTCAATGGTAAGTGTCAAATCTAATTTTTTTGGTCACAGGCAGTTCTGGCAATGCTTGTCTGAAACTGCTATTCATTCACTATGTGTAAACTTAACGGCTCTGTGCAGTTGTCATTAATGTCAGTTGACAAAGAGCATTGTCTGATGCTGTAAGTCGTAGTCCATCATACTTCTCAAATTCTCCAACTATCAACCCATTCAAATTGAGGACTCGTACCAGAGCTGCATTGGTTGGGAATTGTGAGGAATTCTATGTTTGGGCTGTGTCTCTTGCAGATGGTCTCGGAGCACACATTTCAAACTAACCTTGGATTTATTCAGGTGTCGAAAGTTTGTTTAAAAATGTTTTCATTCACCCCAGGTCATGAGGACAGACTGCTCGACTATTGCCACTGTAGCTGGTGATGAAATTGTCCGGTTCTGGAAGAGCTTTGTGCTGGATCCAGTCAAAAAGAAGGCAAATGAGATGAAGTCCACTTGCAGCATTATACACACAGCTATCCGATAATGGACTTCTGTATTGTTTTAAGTTATGATCGCCTCGGAATTGTGTACTTTTTTTAATTGAAATATTTTCTTGCCTTTGAATATTTTGCTGCCACTTGATAATGATTAACTCGTTATTGCAAATACTGTTAGGGCACTCAATGTTATTTGTAACCTTTTAACTAGGCAAGTCAGTTGAGTTCAAAACCCTTTTCATTATTTTCTAGAGTGCATAATATTGGGCATGTTGCTGACTCAGCACAGTTCCTAGAACATCTCCAATAGCTACTGCAGACAAATTTGGGTATGAGTAATGTTCATTGTCAAAAAATGAATGCAATTTACCAGACATCCACTTTGATTACCCTATGCTGGAAAGCAACGGGTGAGGCCTGGCCTGGAGGACCCTTATCAAGAATGCTGCTGTCTTGTGCCTCAAAGTAATGACTGGGTTGGTCAGTGACAACCACCACCTCTTTGAAAGTAACTGTATTTACAAGTGTGTTCCAGTCAAACCAGAAGAGTCCATTTCAAGCCTGGGTTTGAGGTATTAGTGCCGTACAGTTAACCACTACCCACAATTTTAAAAGTGTGGCAAGTAGGGATTAACTGCCAAGTCCATAATGCCATTCATATTCCATGAACTGCAGATAAATATAAAGTGTTCAGTAGCTAAGAGTATACTTTTTTGGAATCTTTGGCATTTCAGGCTCCTTCAGACAGTTGTCCCCCCCCCCCCTTCCAAAAGGACTAGACTTCCTTCACTTTGCCTATTTGGTTATGGCCGTTGACACGATGTGCTGTCCCGTTGCTATTCTCCAGCGGCTTGCTGTTGATGACCACTGTAACGTCGCCGTTAATAACGGCATTCTGCTTTAGCTTCTCCATAGTTGCCGTAGGCAGCCGTTTCCCCTTCACGTAGGCCTGAATCCAGAAGTTGGAGAATAGTAGGAAGAAGAAGGTGCCGTACATCCAGATCAGGTGAATGAACATGGGCACCTGAAAGTCACACTTCTCCATGAAGTAGTACTGAGAGATGTGAAGTGAGATCAGCACAAACTGGATCTATAGAAGGAAGAACATTTTGATGAAGTTTGCACAGGAGTCACCAATTCACAGCTATCCACAAATGCTCCCCTTTAACATACTTTCTTCCAATAGTACATCATTAAGAAATAACACCCACCAGCTGGATTGCGGTCATGTACTTCTTCCACCAGAGGTATTTTTGGAAGCGAGGTCCGGCAGCGGACAGGCCGTAGTAGGTGTACATGATGACGTGGACACAGCAGTTGACCATGGCATGGAACGAGCTCATTCCCCCTGCTGGAGGTTCAAAGACAGTATTAAAACAAACATAATCTGAGAGTAATTCTTAAATCACAGGGGGATAACAAAATAAATATGTTACTAAATAGATTTTGTTTAGTGTTTTTATTCCCTTGTAAAATTTCAGAAGATTCATTGTGATAAACAACCCCCCCCAAAAAAAGTTAATGTTAAACAGGTTACATGACCAGCTGTAAGCACACTGCATTGGGATGAGGTCAGAGTTCAAGCTTACCAGGAGCAATGGTAATTCCCCACCACCACGTGAAGGGCATGAAGGAGTGATGGAAGACATGTAGAAATGTGATCTGGCTGTGTTTCTTACGCAGCACAAAGAAAAACTGAAAATCAGACAAGAGCTCAAGTTACTTAAAGCAAACATTGTTCAGAAATCTCCATTTGTATTTTACTAAGGGTGTCGGAGAAAGATGCAGTCAGAATATGTACAAAATCTAAATGATTTAAGCTAGCATCAAACATTTTATTTACAAACAATGTTCTGATAGAGAAATCGCTCTTACGGTGTCCAGAAGCTCAGTGAATTTAGAGAACAAAAACCACCAGGCCACTTGAACCATCTGACAAAAGGAGAAAAAAAAAGTAGACAATAAATAGCACATAATAAAAATCACATATGCATATTTGAATGTAAAGTAAAACACATTTCATGGAGATGCAATACAGATTCTCTCAAAAAAACAAGATATATATACCCTTAGAGCCTGTGGGTTGCTTGAGTAATCACACAGGTCACATCTCCAGGTAAAAGTGGTTCCCCATCCTGACATCAAGAACTGCAAAGGCAAAGCACAGAACTCGCTGTCACATCAATTCATAAACACTGGGAAAAGTCTTACTACAGTATAGTATGTCTTCACAACAAGGCTCTTTGAAGAACTTTCATTCTCCTGAATAACTAAATGCTTTGCTCACCTCATAGACTAGGAAGGCGTTTAGGGACACCATGCTGAAGTTATAGATGATCATGGCTGTTTTGAGGTTATATGGCTTGCGGTTGGCCATCAACAGAGGCCCTGCATACAGCGAGAAGAACACATAGCCCATCAGGATGCTGGTCATCTGGAAGGGGGTCCGCATCAACGGGTAGGGCAACAACCGGTGGTCTGAGGACAAGAAATCAAGCAATTCAATGTGAGACCACAATACAGGTTACACCAACAGTATGGTACAAACTGCAAATAGCCAAATTGATGAAAAATTTAATTAAAAATATAAACTCATGCGAAAGCACTCACCCGTTCTCTGCAATACATACTCATAAAACACCATAATATTGGATCCCACTTCTCGCAGCATCTTGATGGCCTCTTTTCTCCTTTATTCAGTCAATCAAAAAAAACTGAAATATACAGACAAAAATACAATTAGCTTGAAAAAAAAAAAACATTTGGTGGTGATAATGGCAGGTTATGCCTACAGGGGATGCAATAATGTGTACTGAGATCTATAGAGACTTAAGATGATGAACAAAGCACTGCTACACGGCCTCCCATGTTCCTCCATATACCTGCTTTGATGACGGACTGATAAAACAATACAACCACTTGCTTTATTGGTCCATTTGCACAGATATACTTTCTTATTGTTGTCACCGTAGTACCCAACATGAAACATCACAGGCTGGAAGCAGCACAGGGGCTGCGGCAGAGCAGCTTCCCTGGTGCACTTAGGGGTAAAGTGCCTTGCTCCAGGGCACAATGCGGTTGGTAGTATAAGGGGATATTGATAGACAAACAAAAGCTTCACGACAATAAAAACAGTTGCAGAGGGCACTTTAGTCCATTTGGCCATGTACTGCATATCAGTCAATGTCAAATAGATCCTACTGGGAATATTCATAGGTAGCCTTTGTAATATTACTGTGACTTTTCTATAATAGCCAAGTGTTATATTCAACTATTAGCCATGGATATAAAATCAGACTTGGGTTCAAATACTATTTCAAATATACTACCATTCAAAAGTTTGGGGTCACTTAGAAAGGTCCTTATTTTTTAAAGAAAAATCACATTTTTTTGTCCATTAAAATAACATCAAATTGATCAGAAATACAGTGTAGACATTGTTAATGTTGTAAAAGACTATTGTAGCTGGAAACGGCAGATTTTGAATGGAATATCTACATAGGCGTACAGAGGCCCATTCAGCATCAGCAACCATCACTTCTGTGTTCCACTGGCACGATGTGATTGCTAATCCTAGTTTATCATTTAAAAAAGGCTAATGATCATTAGAAAACCCTGTTGCAATTATGTTAGCACAGCTAAAAACAGTTGTCCTGCTTGAAGCAATAAAACTGGCCTTCTTTAGACGAGTTGAGTATCAGCATGTGTGGGTTCGATTACAGGCTCAAAATGGGCAGAAACAAAGAACTTCCTTCTGAAATTCGTCAGTCTATTCTTGTTCTGAGAAATTAAGGCTTTTCCATGCTAGAAATTGCCAAGAAACTGAAGATCTGGTACAACGCTGTGTATTACGCCCTTCACAGAACAGCGCAAACTGGCTCTAACCAGAACAGAAAGAGTGGGAGGCCCCGGTGCACAACTGAGCAAGAGGACAAGTACATTAGTGTCTAGTTTTAGAAAGACACCTCACAAGTCCTCAACTGGCAGAGTCATTAAATAGTACCCACAAAACACCAGTCTCAACGTCAACAGTGAAGAGGCGACTCCTGGTAGCGCCTCCATGCTCTGGACACTAAGCTGACAGACACAGCAAACCTTCTTGCCACAGCTCGCATTGATGTGCCATCCTGGATGAGCTGCACTACCTGAGCCACTTGTGTGGGTTGTAGACTCCGTCTCATGCTACCACTAGAGTGAAAGCACCGCCAGCATTCAAAAGTGACCAAAACATTAGCCAGGAAGCATAGGAACTGAGAAGTGGTCTGTGGTCACCACCTGCAGAACCATTCCTTTATTGGGGGTGTCTTGCTAATTGCCTATAATTTCCACCAGTTGTCTATTCCATTTGCACAACGGCATGTGAAATTTATTGTCAATCAGTGTTGCTTCCTAAGTGGACAGTTTGATTTCACAGAAGTGTGATTGACTTGGAGTTACATTGTGTTGTTTAAGTGTTCACTTTATTTTTTTGAGCAGTATAAACACTGGTTTGCTGTGTCTGTCAGCGTAGTGTCCAGAGCATGGAGGCGCTACCAGGAGACAGGCCAGTACATCAGGAGATGTGGAGGAGGCCGTAGGAGGGCAACAACCCAGCAACAGGACTGCTACCTCCGCATTTGTGCAAGGAGGAGCAGGGGGAGCACTGCCAGAGCCCCACAAAATGACCTCCAGCAGGCCACAAATGTGCATGTGTCTGCTCAAACGGTCAGAAACAGATTCCATGAGGGTGGTATGAGGGCCCGACGTCCACAGGTGGGGGTTGTGCTTACAGCCCAACACCATGCAGGATGTTTGGCATTTGCCAGAGAACACCAAGATTGGCAAATTCGCCACTGGCGCCCTGTGCCCTTCACAGATGAAAGCAGGTTCACACTGAGCAAATGACAGACGTGACAGAGTCTGGAGACGCCGTGGAGAACGTTCTGCTGCCTGCAACATCCTCCTGCATGGCCGGTTTGGCGGTGGGTCAGTCATGGTGTGGGGTGGCATTTCTTTGGGGGGGGCCGCACAGCCCTCCATGTGCTCGCCAGAGGTAGCCTGACTGCCATAAGGTACCGAGATGAGATCCTCAGACGCCTTGTGAGACCATATGCTGGTGCGGTTGGCACTGGGTTCCTCCTAATGCAAGACAATGCTAGACCTCATGTGGCTGGAGTGTGTCAGCAGTTCCTGCAAGAGGAAGGCATTGATGCTATGGACTGGCCCGCCCATTCCCCAGACCTGAATCTAATTGAGCACATCTGGGACATCATGTCTCACTCCATCCACCAACACCACGTTGCACCACATACTATCCAGGAGTTGGCAGATGCTTTAGTCCAGGTCTGGGAGGAGATCCCTCAGGAGACCATCCGCCACCTCATCAGGAGCATGCCCAGGCGTTGTAGGGAGGTCATACAGGCACGTGGAGGCCACACACTACTGAGCCTCATTTTGACTTGTTTTAAGGACATTACATCTAAGTTGGATCAGCCTGTAGTGTGGTTTTCCACTTTAATTTTGAGTGCGACTCCAAATCCAGACCTCCATGGGTTGATAAATTTGATTTCCATTGATATTTATTGTGTGTTTGTTGTCAGCAGATTCAACTATGTAAATAAAAAAGTATTTAATATGAATATTTAATTCATTCAGATCTATGATGTGTTATTTTAGTGTTACCTTTATTTTTTTTGAGCTGTGTATATAAAACAGTTTAATCAATTTCAGAATAAAGCTGTAACGTAACAAAATGTGGAAAAGTAACAGGGTCTGAAGACTTTCTGAATGCACTGTATAATACATCTACTATATAGGCTTTAGCATAGTCAAACTAAAATCAATCTGTCCACTTAACTAATAAAATTATATTCTCACAAACAGACAATGATTTATCAGTGACCCAAGCAATGCTCAAATCATCCCCAGCATGTTGTCGTTGAGCTGTCAAGAATCCCAGAAGTGAGAAAAAATTATTGCCCATATTAACATATGTAGCCTACGTAAGTAACAAAGTTCATGAAATCGATAACTAGTAACATAACATTCATATACTGACTATAATACCTTTGATGTATCATCAAGTGGTAGCAATACATGGTTTCAACATCTTCAGAAGAGGCAGGAATGCCAATGGTAGGAGGTGTTGCCATTTATGTTCAGTCATATTCCTGTAAAGCTTAGAGAAGATCTCATGTCAAATGCTGTTGAAGTAATACGCCTACAGGTTCACCTGCCTCACCTGAAGCCCATTCTTGTAGGTAGTTGCTATCGACCACCAAGTGCTAATTGTCAGTATCTGGATAATGTGAAATGCTTGATAATGTATGTAATATCAACCTAAATATTGACTAGCTGTCAAGCTGCCCACCCCAAAAAGCTTCAAATTGTAACCAGTGCCTGCAACCTGGTTCAGGTTGTCAGTGAATCCACAAACAGCATAGGGATGTATTGATCATATCTTAACTAATGCTGCAGAAATAGGCTCTAAAGCAGTATCCAAATCCATAGGATGTATAGATAATAATATAGTAGTCATATCTAGAAAAACCAAAGTGGCATAGTCTGGTCCTAATATAGTGTATAAGAGGTCATACAAGAAGTTCTATGCTGAAGATGTAAAGCATATTTACTGGTCTGTGGTGTGTAATGAGGAGCAACCAAACACTACACTGGACACGTTTATGAAATTAATCATTTCAGTTACTAATAAGCATGCACCCACTAAGAAAATGACTAAACTTCTAAATCCCAGTGGATTGAGGAATTTAAATATTTTATGGTTAAGAGGGATGAGGCAAAATTAATGGCAAACAAGTCTGGCACATCCATGCATAACTGACCAAATAACGAAAGACGAGCATTATAATTTTGCATTCTAAAATGTGAGTGTGGAAGAGGTGAAAATGTTTTGGTCTATCAATAATGACAAGCCACCGGGGTCTGACAACTTGGATGGAAAATGACTGAGGATGATATTGCCAGTACTATTTGACATCTCTTCAATCTAAGAAAGTGTGTGCCCTCAGGCCTGGAGGGAAGCTAAAGTCATTCCACTACCCAAGAATAGTAAGTCCCCCTTTAGTAGCTCAAACAGTGAACTAATCAGCCTGTTACCAACCCTTAGTAAACCTTTGGGGGTGAAAAAAAAAATGGCGTTTGTCCAGATACGCCATTTCACAGAAAAAAATAAAACACATTTTCTGAACGATTATACGAAGGGCATTCAACATGTATGGCACTTACACAAATTATGGATGATTGGCTCCAATAAATTGATAATAAAAAAAGGTGGGAGCTGTTTTGTTAGGCTTCAGTGGCTGACATTATTGATCATAATCTGCTGCTGGGAAAACTTCTGCTATATTGTGGATCAAGAGTTACCCATCTAACAGAACACCAAGGGTGTTCTTTAATGGAAGCCTCTCCAACATAATCTAGGTAGAGTGAGGCATTCCCCTGGGCAGCGGTCTAGGCCCCTTACCTTTTTCAATCTTTACTAATGACATACCACTGAGAAAGCCTGATCGCTATGTATGCTGATGACTTAACATTATACACGTAACACTTAAATAACACTTAAATAGTGTGTTAAACTTAAACAAAGAATAACAACAAAAAATATCTAGTTAACAGAAGAAAGGAAGACAAAATAAGGACAAAAGAAGGACAGAAGAAAAAGGAAAAAAAAGAAAAAGAAGAAGAAAAAGGAAAAGAAAGAGGACAACAAAGTGAAACAGTCAGCACTTCTATTGCAACTTCGTATTTCGTCGTCCTAACGTAGTCTACACTGCTATCTGCCCAGCAGCTAGCTAGCTAGCTAGCAAACGTCCACCGTATAGCAGCACTGTAGAAACTATTACACTCAACTGAACGACTTGATTAGTGTAGTGTTAGCTAGCTACATAGTTGTCTTTGCTGTCTTCGTATCCAAGATAATTGTGTAGTTTAGAGCATGTAGTCTTAGAGTGATTATCTTAATTTACCGAGGTTAGCTAGCCAGCTATTTGTCGTCCTTAACGTAGGAGACACTGCTAGCTAGCCAACAGCTAGCCAACGTCTACTGAATAGAACTTCCGCACTCAACAACCCGGTCGCGTTCCGCTTCGCTCCACAGGTAGTATCACATTTTCATTTCATTTCATTACAGCACAACGGTTTGATTTGTTTGATCGTAGCTAGCTACATAGCTAGCTACATAGCCGTCTGTGTATCAAAGATAATTGTGTAGTCTAGAGTGATTTTCTAGGTTAGCTAGCCAGCTATTGTCGTTCTTTTAACGCAACGTAACGTAATCAACACTGCTAGCTAGCCAGCTAGCCCCCGAATAGCAGCACTGTAGAAACTATTACACTTAACGGAACGACTTGATTAGTGTAGTGTCAACAACGCAGCCACTGCCAGCTAGCCTACAAAGTCAATAACGCAGCCACTGCCAGCTAGCCTACTTCAGCAGTACTGTATCATTTTAATCATTTTAGTCAATAAGATTCTTGCTACGTAAGCTTAACTTTCTGAACATTCGAGACGTGTAGTCCACTTGTCATTCCAATCTCCTTGCATTAGCGTAGCCTCTTCTGTAGCCTGTCAACTATGTGTCTGTCTATCCCTGTTATCTCCTCTCTGCACAGACCATACAAACGCTCCACACCGCGTGGCCGCGGCCACCCTAATCTGGTGGTCCCAGCGCGCACGACCCACGTGGAGTTCCAGGTCTCCGGTAGCCTCTGGAACTGCCGATCTGCGGCCAACAAGGCAGAGTTCATCTCAGCCTATGCCTCCCCAGTCCTCGACTTCTTGGCACTGACGGAAACATGGATCACCACAGATAACACTGCTACTCCTACTGCTCTCTCTTCGTCCGCCCACGTGTTCTCGCACACCCCGAGAGCTTCTGGTCAGCGGGGTGGTGGCACCGGGATCCTCATCTCTCCCAAGTGGTCATCTCTTTCTCCCTTACCCATCTGTCTATCGCCTCCTTTGAATTTCATGCTGTCACAGTTACCAGCCCTTTCAAGCTTAACATCCTTATCATTTATCGCCCTCCAGGTCCCCTCGGAGAGTTCATCAATGAGCTTGATGTCTTGATAAGCTCCTTTCCTGAGGACGGCTCACCTCTCACAGTTCTGGGCGACTTTAACCTCCCCACGTCTACCTTTGACTCATTCCTCTCTGCCTCCTTCTTTCCACTCCTTTCCTCTTTTGACCTCCCCCTCTCACCTTCCCCCTACTCACAAGGCAGGCAATACGCTCGACCTCATCTTTACTAGATGCTGTTCTTCCACTAACCTCATTGCAACTCCCCTCCAAGTCTCCGACCACTACCTTGTATCCTTTTCCCTCTCGCTCTCATCCAACACTTCCCACACTGCCCCTACTCGGATGGTATCGCGCCGTCCCAACCTTCGCTCTCTCTCCCCGCTACTCTCTCCTCTTCCATCCTATCATCTCTTCCCTCTGCTCAAACCTTCTCCAACCTATCTCCTGATTCTGCCTCCTCAACCCTCCTCTCCTCCCTTTCTGCATCCTTTGACTCTCTATGTCCCCTATCTTCCAGGCCGGCTCGGTCCTCCCCTCCCGCTCCGTGGCTCGACGACTCATTGCGAGCTCACAGAACAGGGCTCCAGGCAGCCGAGCGGAAATGGAGGAAAACTCGCCTCCCTGCGGACCTGGCATCCTTTCGCTCCCTCCTCTCTACATTTTCCTGCTGCAAAAGCCACTTTCTACCACTCTAAATTCCAAGCATCTGCCTCTAACCCTAGGAAGCTCTTTGCCACCTTCTCCTCCCTCCTGAATCCTCCTCCCCCCTCCTCCCTCTCTGCAGATGACTTCGTCAACCATTTTGAAAAGAAGGTCGACGACATCCGATCCTCGTTTGCTAAGTCAAACGACACCGCTGGTTCTGCTCACACTGCCCTACCCTGTGCTCTGACCTCTTTCTCCCCTCTCTCTCCAGATGAAATCTCGCGTCTTGTGACGGCCGGCCGCCCAACAACCTGCCCGCTCGACCCTATCCCCTCCTCTCTTCTCCAGACCATTTCCGGAGACCTTCTCCCTTACCTCACCTCGCTCATCAACTCATCCCTGACCGCTGGCTACGTCCCTTCCGTCTTCAAGAGAGCGAGAGTTGCACCCCTTCTGAAAAAACCTACACTCGATCCCTCCGATGTCAACAACTACAGACCAGTATCCCTTCTTTCTTTTCTCTCCAAAACTCTTGAACGTGCCGTCCTTGGCCAGCTCTCCCGCTATCTCTCTCAGAATGACCTTCTTGATCCAAATCAGTCAGGTTTCAAGACTAGTCATTCAACTGAGACTGCTCTTCTCTGTATCACGAAGGCGCTCCGCACTGCTAAAGCTAACTCTCTCTCCTCTGCTCTCATCCTTCTAGACCTATCGGCTGCCTTCGATACTGTGAACCATCAGATCCTCCTCTCCACCCTCTCCGAGTTGGGCATCTCCGGCACGGCCCACGCTTGGATTGCGTCCTACCTGACAGGTCGCTCCTACCAGGTGGCGTGGCGAGAATCTGTCTCCTCACCACGCGCTCTCACCACTGGTGTCCCCAGGGCTCTGTTCTAGGCCCTCTCCTATTCTCGCTATACACCAAGTCACTTGGCTCTGTCATAACCTCACATGGTCTCTCCTATCATTGCTATGCAGACGACACACAATTAATCTTCTCCTTTCCCCCTTCTGATGACCAGGTGGCGAATCGCATCTCTGCATGTCTGGCAGACATATCAGTGTTGATGACGGATCACCACCTCAAGCTGAACCTCGGCAAGACGGAGCTGCTCTTCCTCCCGGGGAAGGACTGCCCGTTCCATGATCTCGCCATCACGGTTGACAACTCCATTGTGTCCTCCTCCCAGAGCGCTAAGAACTTTGGCGTGATCCTGGACAACACCCTGTCGTTCTCAACTAACATCAAGGCGGTGGCCCGTTCCTGTAGGTTCATGCTCTACAACATCCGCAGAGTACGACCCTGCCTCACACAGGAAGCGGCGCAGGTCCTAATCCAGGCACTTGTCATCTCCCGTCTGGATTACTGCAACTCGCTGTTGGCTGGGCTCTCTGCCTGTGCCATTAAACCCCTACAACTCATCCAGAACGCCGCAGCCCGTCTGGTGTTCAACCTTCCCAAGTTCTCTCACGTCACCCCGCTCCTCCGCTCTCTCCACTGGCTTCCAGTTGAAGCTCGCATCCGCTACAAGACCATGGTGCTTGCCTACGGAGCTGTGAGGGGAACGGCACCTCAGTACCTCCAGGCTCTGATCAGGCCCTACACCCAAACAAGGGCACTGCGTTCATCCACCTCTGGCCTGCTCGCCTCCCTACCACTGAGGAAGTACAGTTCCCTCTCAGCCCAGTCAAAACTGTTCGCTGCTCTGGCTCTCCAATGGTGGAACACACTCCCTCACGACGCCAGGACAGCGGAGTCAATCACCACCTTCCGGAGACACCTGAAACCCCACCTCTTTAAGGAATACCTAGGATAGGATAAGTAATCCTTCTCACCCCCCCCCCCTTAAAAGATTTAGATGCACTATTGTAAAGTGGCTGTTCTACTGGATGTCATAAGGTGAATGCACCAATTTGTAAGTCGCTCTGGATATGAGCGTCTGCTAAATGACTTAAATGTAAATGTAAATGTAATAGCTGCAGTCAGTTTCAGAATGGGTGTCAACAAACAAGTTAGTACTAAATATTTCTAAAACTAAAAGCATTGAGACTAAACTGCTTGGGAAAAGCCTGGATTGTAAACTGTCATGGTCAAAACATATTGATGCCACAGTAGCTAAGATGGGGAGAGGTCTGTCCATAATAAAGCTCTGCTCTGCCTGCTTAAGAACGCGATCAACAAGGCAGGTCCTACAGGCCCTAGTTTTGTGGCACCTGGACTTCTGTTCAGTCATGTGGTCATGTGCCACAAAGAGGGACTTACAATTGTCCAAGAACAGGACTGCACGGCTGGCCCTTAGATGTACATTGAGAGCGAACATTAATAAAGATGCATGTCAATCGCTCCTGGCTCAAAGTAGAGGAGAGATTGACTCCATCACTACAGAAGTATCAACATATTGATTGCGCCGAGCGGTCTGTTTAAACTACTACTAGCACACAGAAGGGTCTGAAGAGACAGACACACAATAACATACACACTATACACACACATGTACAAAAGGGAACACCCTTAATGTCTTGTGAAATGTAATGTTTTTTAAAATTGTATATAGCTGCTAATACATTTAATACTAGATGGCAGTAGTTTTACAAAGTGCTTGTTCAGCGGTATTTAACATTTCCTTAGCTACTCCTTAGACAATGAAGTGTTCTCTCAATGACTAACATAGACAGTCAAACAGGTGAGGCAGAGGCAGATAGGTGAACTGGTTTGAACAGCCAGTATGTGGTATGAGGTCACTAGATAGGAATGGATGAGGAGTTGATTGAGAAAAATGACAGGAAGATGGAATGGGATGGAGGTGAGCCGGCAAACTAAGGACAGAGAGAGCGAGAGAATGAATGTGGGACACTACTATTTGTCATTTCCATACAATGCAATAAAACCATTTGCACACATGACAAAGATGGGACAGTGTCATCATATCCACCAAGGGTCTCAATACAAGACCTACAGGTAAAAGGAAAACCTGCCCTGACAGTTTGGGTTTGTGTTATAAGAGTAAAAAAACTTGAAGTAAAGTAAATAGACAGCAGTGTTAGATGAAGTATAACACTGAGCATCACTGGTAACACAAGACTCACCTGCCGAGATGTCCTCAGTACTCTCCCCAAATCAGCAGTCCTTCAGGCACATATACAAGAGAGTCACAACCACTGAGCTCACAATGATCCAGGCCCAGCAAAACAGAAGAGTCAAAGAGAGAATAACTGAAGAAAAAAAAGAAAAGAGTGCTTGTTTCTTCCTTGAAGTCCTCAAATGTTTGATGGTCTAGAAATAGGCCACATAAAACCAGGGCAGATTAAGTCAGAAAGAGAGAGATGAGGACAGCTATATGACTCACTCAACTCAGATTTAAACCCTCAAGGCCAAGCACACTACTTAGTGACAACGCCCACCTAGTTTCAGGACCACACCCTGTTTCAACATCTAGACTCACGCTCCCCTAACCACTACCTCTCTCTGATTGGTTCAGCAGAAAAAGAGGGATTGGCCATTGGTCGTCTGAGAAAGTTGTGTATCTGAAGATTGTAAGTGAGGGAGAATCCAGTAGCGACCTCTTGAGAGTTTGAATGGTCTCTTTGTTAAACAATGGCCCCCCATCACATAGCACACATGTATGTAACAAAAACTAACATCCCATATGTGACAAGAATGACTAATGAAAATGTAAAAGGATTGGAAAATATCTGTCTTCCCATTGCTTGGGAGCTCAACATAAAATTGCAAAGCATTGATATTCAGGAATAATTTGCTAGCAACAATATAATTTGAGGAACTTTGCTCTTAGAATTTTTAGTACAAGTTAGTGATATTGAAGTTTGAGAAAACATCCATTTCTGATGCTCCTATAATTTCCCTGTTTCAATTAGTATCATCATCAATCTTTTCATCATTGTAATTCTGATAATCATAATCATAAAACCCAATCGTCAACCCAGAGTCAGAGCTACAGGTGAATAATTATGAGGCATGGGGATTTGACAGGGAATAATGGGGATTTAATGTGTCCCTACGCTGCCTGAGGGATCGTCACCCAGCGACAGGCACGGAGTTTGCGCTGGTGGGTCCTACATACTGTACACCGCCACAGTATGACAGGTTCCACTATCTCCCAGTAGCACTGGTTCTACCTGTTCCTCAGGCACTGAGAACTGGTGATGGGCGTGGTAGTGGAAGAACGGCCTTGAAATCTACTCACTCATCCTTACACTGGAATTAAAGGGTGACTGGAATGAGAAGAATCTGGAAACGAGCAGTGTACAGGCAAAAAGAAGAACATAAAAAAGGACATTGAGAACCGTGTGGGTTTACACAGTGCTTTAGGACTTTCACTGGGGGAAAGCACATGGGGGGATACTCTGTAAAAGGCCATATACCATCATCATTACATGATATTACCTGGCTGCTTACAGTTCATTTCCACATAACACAATTTGGATAGCTACATTAGCGTTGCTTTCATGTGGGTGTTAGCAAGCAATCAGGCGAGGTAGTGCTAGAAACAGTTGAAGTCGGAAGTTTACATACACCTTAGCCAAATACATTTAAACTCAGTTTCACAATTCCTGACATTTTATCCTATTAAACATTCCCTGTCTTAGGTCAGTTAGGAACACCACTTTACTTTAAGAATGTGAAATGTCAGAATAATAGTAGAGAGAATGATTTATTTCAGCTTTTATTTCTTTCACCACATTCCCAGAGGGTCAGAAGTTTACATACACTCAATTAGTATTTGGTAGGACTGCCTTTAATTGTTTAACGTGGGTCAAACGTTTCAGGTAGCCTTCCACAAGCTTCCGACAATAAGTTGGGTGAATTTTGGCCCATTCCTCCTGACAGAGCTGGTGTAACTGAGTCAGGTTTGTAGGCCTCCTTGCTCACACACACTTTTTCAGTTCTGCCCACAGGATTGAGGTCAGGGCTTTGTGATGGCAACTCCAATACCTTGACTATGTGGTCCTTAAGCCATTTTGCCACAACTTTGAAAGTATGCTTGGGGTCATTGTCCATTTGGAAGACCCATTTGCAACCAAGGTTTAACTGATGTCTTGAGATGTTGCTTCAATATATCCACATAATTTTCCTACCTCATGATGCCATCTATTTTGTGAAGTGCACCAGCCCCTCCTTCAGCAAAGCACCCCCACAACATGATGCTGCCACCCCCATGCTTCATGGTTGGGATGGTGTTCTTCGGCTTGCAAGCATCCCACTTTTTCCCTCCAAACATAACGATGGTCATTATGGCCATACAGTTCCATTTTTGTTTCATCAGACCAGAGGACATTTCTCCAAAAAGTACGATCTTTGTCCCCATGTGCAGTTGCAAACCGTATTCTATATTTTTTTATGGTAGTTTTGGAGCAGTGGCTTCTTCCTTGCTGAGCGGCCTTTCAGGTTATGTCGATATAGGACTCGTTTTACTGTAGATATAGATACGTTTGTACCTGTTTTCTCCAGCATCTTCACAAGGTCCTTTGCTCCTTCCTGAGCGGTATGATGGCTGTGTGGTCCCATGGTGTTTATACTTGCGTACTATTGTTTGTACAGATGAACGTGGTAGCTTCAGGCGTTTGGAAAGTGCTCCCAAGGATGAACCAGACTTGTGGAGGTCCATATATGTTTTCGATTGGTCAATAACGTTGTGCTATTGCAGAGTATTTGCATAAAGTTCAGCTTTCCCCAACTTCGGTCCACCTTGTTCACGCACCCTCGCCCAAGCATGCGTCGCCCCATGGTCCCTCCGCCCACATTGCTTCTCTCTACTGAAAATTAATGGGGCGTGGTTGTGTAAGACATGACAACATCATCATAGGAATGAGGGCTTTGAGTGCATATTTCTCCTACCGAGTTTCTGTGTTCAAATTTAGGCATAGAGCCAGTGTTTGAGACTGAGACGAGAGGATGAGGAGAAGGATGATGAAGTGAGATGGGGTGAGGGGAGGAGGAAGACGCCATCACATCTCTAAAGTGAAAATGTGATAGGAGCTGAAACAGACCAAAGAACATTTCCACCTTAACAAACACAGACAAGGTTAATCACACACACAACACATAACAGTTTCCATTAATTCATTCCCGCATTCTTTCTCAGTCAGATACACCACTTCCCTATGGACTGAAGTTTCAGCCAAATCTCCAGTATTTACAGAGGGCAATCACTTTCTTGTCCCTCTTTTCAGCATTGATATAGATGGGGGATTGACTGGACCTGCAGTCTCATACTGGGTGTAGTTGTCAACCACTATAGGCCATCGAGAACAGGGCTACTTTCTGCTCATGAACAATTGCAACACAAGTTTCACTGCCATCTCAGCATTAGGTGGCATTTAATGTTTTCATCTTAAAAATCACCTACATCCTACCATACAAACAAGAATATACTAGGCCTATGATGTTACCCGTGAGTAAAACAAAAGCATTTTCTATTTTTAAAAGCTGCATAACTTGTTCCAAACCAAATGCAGAGGCCAGAAACCCTTCCACCTGAATTTTTGAATTACATTTTGATCAATATCCTAACCACAAGTCTGAAACCAAGTGTACATTTTCAAAACAACTGACAGCTCCACTCTATTCTACAGAAACCATATTTATGACTGGTGGTGTGGGATGGTTTGCTGGGTGAAAGGTTGTTAGTCTTGTAAGAGCTGAACTAACTAAACAACCTCTCGGTCCTGCTCTAGCCTACAAAATACTTTCTATGAGTATTTACTTTTGAGAAGTAAATCCCATGATTCGAGTTTGAACAGTACACAAGGCAAATTGCTTAAATGGTACACTGGTGGTCAGTGTCACAAAGGAGCATACAAAAACTCCCCCATCTCTTCCTTTAGATGGGCCAGTAATTTATCCACACAGAAAAGGTGTGTGAAGTAGACAAAAAGACATGTACAGCAATATGAATATCATTCCCCATGGGTATGTTCTTTGTTTAAGTGTCTGCGGGTCATTGCCCAACTTCATTGCTAAAGAATGGACAATGTCCACTAGACTAGCGATTCACTCTCGATAATGTCAGTGGTTAGAGCAGGGTACTGACAAAAATAGAGCTGTGGGTTTGATTCCCCCATGGGCCACATACAGAATATGTCACTCACGGTTAATGTAGACAGTTCTGTAAGTTGCTTTGGATGTAAGCGTCTGCTAAATTATCCGATAGACAGGACAGACAATCTAAATACTCTGGGTGTCACGCCCTGATCTTAGTATTTTGTGTTTTTCTTTATTATTTTGGTCAGGCCAGGGTGTGACATGGGTTATTTATGTGGTGTGTTTTGTCTTGGGGTTTTTGTAGGGTATGGGATTGTGGTATAGTAGAGTTGTCTAGGTAAGTCTATGGTTGCCTAGAGTGGTTCTCAATCAGAGGCAGGTGTTTATCGTTGTCTCTGATTGGGAACCATATTTAGGCAGCCATATTCTTTGAGTGTTTCATGGGTGATTGTTCCTCTCTCTGTGTTTGCACAAGATAGGGCTGGTTTGGGTTTCACGGCATGGTTAGTATTGTTCGTTATTATCTTTATTAAAGATGACTTTAAATAACCACGCTGCATTTTGGTCCTCCTCTCCTTTGACGGAAGAATCCCGTAACACTGGGCTTCTGGACTGGAGGAAAAGGTGAGGTCTGTTAATGGTGAGAGCAGAAGTGAGTTACCCAACAACGCAAAGCCACCTCATCCCCAAACTTTTCTTTCTAGTACAGTGACATAGTTGGAATCCTTGGATTGTGTTTCATGTGTTGTAGCCTACATGTCAGGTTGGATTTGATTTGAGGAAATCAGACTCTATTACGTATAGAACATGGCTATACAGCTTTTCAAACCAAACTCTCTGAATTGCTGTTGGTTGTAATTGAATTTCTACGAGAGCCACAGTAAAACAATATAGCATTGATCTTAGCTGAGGTTTTACTTGGTAATATGTTGTGTGCATGATGTCATTAGTCACATACTGCTCTGTATTGTGTACCAGTGCCACAACATATTCAAGGACCTAAAATGAAATTACAAGACTTAAATGTATAGGTCTCTCTACTATACAAGTCAATAGAATAGCCTTTCTGCTTAGATGAACTTGATCTTGTAGCCATGTTTTACTCTTGGAGAAAGAAGGGTGGGTGTTTTTTGAAGAGTGTGACCGTCACCTGGACAGATGATGCCAGTTGGGATGCTGATGCTTGAATACCTGAAGGCAAGGGCACACTGAGACAAATGGCATTGGAATGTCCTATCTTTGCTGACAGTCATGCATGAAAGAAGGAAAATGGACTCGGGTGGCAAGCCAAAGTTACTCGTGAAAGCATAGCTTTAGTATCAGCACACCCATCCCTAATCAACTTTCTTCATACAGCTAAAGTTAACACCTTAGACCAAATCAGTTTCAAGATTTGAAGTAATTCAAGTTCGTTCCAAAGATGCATGCGTGTTGCAGGTGGAAAGAACCTTTTTTTTTTTTCCTGCATGCATACACTCACCGGAGGATTGGTGGGCTGTATTAAATAGCTCCAAGATTGCAGTGCTGAAGCCCTTGCAAATACCCACTAATTAGCCAGTGCTGAACTTTTCAAATGATTTCTAGGTAACTGTAACCTTTTTCGCTACTAAAATGCTCACCCGCCAGCGACGTCACCGTGCGCTTGTATAATTGAACGGAGTGTAGCCTACACAATGCAAACCCTCTTCTGACCAGAAGCTGATGCTGTTTACTACTTCTACTTCTTCTTTTTCTTCTTCGATGCGTTTTAACGGCGGTTGGCATCCAATAATAGTTGCATTACCACCACCTACTAGAATTGAGTATAACTCATGAACTTTACTTGAAAAAGTCAAATAAATCAACAAATACCATATCATCTACCCCTACACTCGTTAAACTCACCACCCTACTCCACTATTTAAACACATCTAGTCACACCTCAGGCCAACAGCCTGAAAGGACGGGACACTACCACTTAATAACACCCCTTCAAATCTCGTACACCCAAATACTTCTCTGCAGCTGCCACCACAACCTCTATTTTCTGCAACGTATGTTCCATCCCTGCAGTACAGTGGATAACCATCACTATGAACGTTAGAAAGGGAAACTTACTGAAGGATATATCACTCTTTGGCCTATCCCTCTACTAATGCAGATCTACTACCATACTCACACAAATCCTCTCAGGATCCCCCCCCCTTGACCCATTTGTTTCAACTTTCTTCACTGCCTCAGCATAGGACACCTTCTGCTCTACTCTTGTAACCTCAACCTGCCTCTCTCGCACCAGACATTTCTGATTCCCAGCCCCATGGGCACCCCTTACAATTAACACATACCACTTTCCCCAATGCTACACATTACTTTGTCTCATGCCCTTCTGCACACGTCTCACACCTAGAAACCTCCCTCCTATACACTGCTGCAACATGCCCATAAGCCAGACATCTGTAACAACGTAATGTATTCGGCAGGTGAATTCATATAGGATAAATGAAGTATCCTTACATCACATTGTCGGGCAGAGACTCAACATCAAAACTCAAAAGAACAGACAATGACTCTTCTGTTTCCCCATTCATGCCACCCTGTCTGCATCGTACCAAACGACAAGCATCACAAACACCGAAAACTTTCCCTTCACTTGGTTCACTTTCACATTTACCGCTACCCCAATAATCACTGCATTCAATGGCACCCTTTTATTGAGAGCAAAACCAGTCGCATCTCTTGTCCCCATTCATTTGGTGTGAAGCACCTGCTCCCTCTGAACAGCAGAAACACAACATTTTCACAAGACCACTTCGGGTTACCCTCACCGATTCCATAGCACCCAACTCCTTTTCACCAACCCTGAAACAACAAATGGATCAACCAAAAGGCAAGGGTCCACTTTCTCCAAAAATGGTCAATCCTACTGTCACAGACTCATCTTTATTTTGACTATCGGTGCAAGCCTCAGGCTCAGAGGACTTCACCACACCTGCCACATCCAATAATTTGCCCTCATTCGCTTCCATTTCTCCTCCAGACCTCGATTCAACATACGGCTCACTCTGCTTACACGTTCTACCATTCTTCTTCGACAAACCATCTCCTTTTTTCTCCATTTTTACATGACTCAAGCTCACCCTTCCCTCTCTCTTCGGCCTCCTCTGCCTCTCTCTTTCCCTCTATTCCTCCTCCATATTCCAAGTATACGTCTCCTTATAATATTGTACTTCTCCTAACATTCATCTCAAGCGATGCCATTTTCTCCTGATGCTGTTTGCCACGTGTTGCCCACTTCATAGGATTTCAATCATTAGCATGGTCATTCCTTTATGCATTGCCTTTCCCAAAAAATATTGGAGCATTTTCTAACCTGTTAGGTGCATAATTCTAACAGGGTGTAAATTTGGAGCCTAGATCAGCTATAGCTCTGTGAGTGAGGGATTGAGCGAGCATAATGGTGAACACTTGAACAGGCCTATAATGTATAATATATTTGTCAAATACAATACGTTTGATGCTTGTACACAATGTCCCCCCCAAAAAATGTTCCCTACCTCCAATTACTTAAGGAGAGCCTAAGACAGTAAGTTATTACGTTGTTGGTTTACCTATGTCCAAGGTTTTTGCACGTCATCAGTGTTGGAGATGGGCTGATCTGCTTTCAGCTTAAGCAAACTGACAGTGACTTGGCCTAATCATTCTAAACCCACGCCACTCGTCATTGTTGTCCATCCCCTGCTATTGAGACCGTCCTAGATGACCATTCACTGAGACAATGTTTCCAAAATATGAATTTGATGGAGCTCATTATCCTTCTTCTGCACATTTTTAATGAACCTTTACATCTGTTCTCTGGCGTATCTTTTCCCCCACCCTAGATATGCATACCTTCAGGCTGGAAGGGTGGAGATGGACAGACAGACAGAGCAGACAGATCCCATTGCCACACAGAAGTTATCATGAAGGATTCAGTCAGCCTTGTTTCACCAAGGGGCCTCTCTCAGCCTAGGCTAATTGGCACTAGACTACTTGCTGTTGATATCTGAGGAACAGAGGGCATCAACTGCTGCAGAAGTTGGAGATGACAATGTAGTGTAATATATTTTTCGCGTCTGCCATACTTCATTTTACACGATCCTAATGTATTTTTTTTGTTATACAAGGGAAAACAGTTTTGATCAGTCACTTCAGGGACAAGTTAGCTCTTTGCATGGTGCCGCTCTCTCTCTCTCTCCATTTTCTTTCTCTTTTCTCTTTCTGTCACACACACAAACACACAGTTGCTCCTTAAATTTTTTTATTACCCTGTCACGTTCTTACAAAGTAATATACTGGCTGAAAGCAATCATGTCTTTCAAGCATCAGGATACTACCACAATGCATTAATATGAGATGTTACGATTAAAGGGAATAAAGGAAACATTATGCAGCTTGAACAGGATATGTGTCACTGTTTCTTCCCTCCCGATAACTTAATTTGTTACCCAACTCTCTGGTGTTAATTCCGCTCACCCTCTGTTGCCATGGATATGCTATTCCTATGGCAACTACGGGCCTTTGTGGACGGCCTCAGGTCCCGACCACCGAGGACTCTCAGAACCTTTTATTACATTCCTAGCTCAGACGTTATCAATGAGTTCTCTCTTCTTCTATCTCTTTCTTTCCCCCTCTCCTTTTATTTCCCTCTATAGTCTCTCTCCTTCTCTCATCCTCTCTCCACCCTCTAACTCTCTCTCGCTTTCTTCCTCTTGCCCCCTCTCTCAACCTCTCTCCTGGTTCTTTTGCATAATCACAAGCATGCTGTTACCTTTCATTTCAGAGCACATTCCACATGTGAGCCAGGGTCTCAAGAGCAGTAGGCAATGTGACTGTGCATGTATGCTTTATGACACCGAGCCTTTTACCACTGTATTATAGAGAGGGGAACTACAGACACTCTGTGACCACTCTCAGTTTAGTCCTAATTACCATCACCGACTGTGCTATCAGTGGTCTAAGTATTCTTGTGGGGGAGAGGGAAGGAGGAGCAGCTGTGATCAGATTTATAGAGTAGTTTGTATATCCCTGTCTGGAGGGTGAATGAATGAATGGTGGCAAAGAGGAACCAGAGCCATGTCTTTAATGATGCATGAGGAGTCTTGAAGAAGGCCAGAGCAGAGACAATGCCTGGCTGGCAGAGAAAGGAGTCCTGTGACAGTGAGAGTGAGAGTGGCGGTGGGTACTTGCAACTAGAGTTGGTTCTGACACAAGTGCTCCAGTTGGGGCTGACTCTCTGAAGGCCCAAGTTAGATCCAGTCTGTTCCAGTCCTAGTCCCTCTGCATGTCTAGGGCCTTAAGCGCGCAGAGTCTGGTGACCAGGTGGGGGGTCTCCTCTCCACCTGTCGAATGAGCGCTGTCAGCATTGGGGGGTACCACGGTCTGCGGGTGGGCTCGGCCCTGCTTAGCATCGTGGCGGGGTGCATCATTATTGGGGTGTCGAGGGAGTGTGATGCGGATGCCGTCGGGGGAATCTTCCTCGGTGCGGGGGGGCTGGGTGAGTACATCCAGAACTCTAACTAGTCTTTGATTTTGATGAGTGCTATGCAATGTACTATGGAATGTTGCATAGCATGTTTTACATTGGTACGTGCAGGGCATAGCATTGTAAGAGGCATGCAGACATTATTTATAGCTACAGTATACAGCTTGCCTACAGAAATGTACTGGTAGCTTATTCAGTTCAGAAACTACTGCCTATTTGATGGTGGCACCACAAGTGGGTCATTTCCCCAATAGAAAACTTCATGCAAATTGAATGTACTTTTTTGAATGTATTTTTTTTTTTTTCACTTCTGTGGTCTATCTTGAAAATATTTACACTCCAGGCTGTCCTTTCTTCAACAAAAACACATCTATCTTTATTCCTAACTGTAACTGAGGGATTTTATACTGCAATGTTGAAACGGTAGACAATTTGATCTCTATCCTAAGGTGTCATATGGGTCTAAGAGGCTTTCCTTTCTCAGGTGTACAAGACCTGCTGCAATGTCTAATATTTGCAAAGTCCTGTAGCAGACTGTGAATGATCAGTGGCCCTTGACATTTTCCATCCACTTCCATCAAACACACCTGGGGATCAGTTGATCCGCTGGTGTAATCTAAGACAGTTGATAGCATCATGGGGAGCAGGGTATTCCACACAACCCAGGAGATTAAGTGCAGTGTCAGAGTAGAAAACAAGTGGCCGGCTTTTGATCTACACTGACTGCAGAGTATAAGTCATTCAAAGTCAACTTGGACCGCTGACTTTGAACATCCCAAAACATTTTTTTTTGTGGCTTTTCCTTGTAATTAAACAACTTATTGCTTCTTAACAAGACAATATGTTAGCATCTTTGACATTTTGTATGGACAACTACGTCACACAGACAGCCCCTTCTTGCACTGCAGAATCAAATGTTTCCTGAAGTGCAGGTGTCCTCCTATTTGCTCCAAAGAGGACAATCACTCATCCAAGTAGGCTACATCTGTGGCTATGAACTGACTGAACAAAACTGTGTTCTTGGGAGGATCTTTTCGCTCCTTGGCCGCCTGGTGAGATGTTCTGACAGCATAGACATGCATCACACACAGGCACACTCAGGACCAGCCACTGTTCAATAGCAGATCTCTCTGTGGTTTAGAAGGGAAATCAATAAGTGTGTTCAGCCTGCCTGCCCAAGGGTAGCTAGAGCTATTTGGATGCATTCACAAGTCATAGTGGGCTCCTGAGACTGCAGGAGGGGCAGGGTAAGAGAAAATCCACTTAGCCTACCAGTAGGCTAACAATCGTATGGGCGCTAATTTATAGTTGAGTAGCACCAAACGGGCATCTGTCTCCTTTTTTCACACTGACCAGGATGCTGATAAACACCCATTTCAGTAAAAAAAAAACATATTAAAAATACATTTTGAAAATGTTTAACCTCATATTCAGCATTTTCAGCACCACCCAACATCAATATGTAAAAATTGTGGTTTCTTATGTTTTCTAGTAAAAAAAGATGCAGGAAGAGAAGTGTTTCCAATGACATCATTGCCTACCAATTTTATACTATGTCGACGATGTCGACGATCACTTATCATTCTGTATCTTCTTTTACTACAAAACATAGAAACACGCCATTGGGGGTGGTGCTGGAGATGATGAATATGAAGTTCAAACATTTTGAAATGTCCCTTTAAAATTAAGTTAGCAGCTTGTCATTAAATACAATATGCATGAGCAGGGAGCAAGTAATTTAGGATTGTGTTTGTTGAGCCACTTCAAGGCAATGTAACTTAATGAGATATGCCCCCTATTTCTCCCCAGTGTATGTTTGTGCTGCCCCTATGTCATTGTAACTTTCTTTGTTTTATCTGCCAATTTGTTTTTTGAGAACCCACAATGAAATATATTAATCAGCGATTTTATTACATCACTAACTCTGGTCCGTGCCTAAGACCAAACACTAGCTTCCATCTGTTTGTTAATTGACATTTACAGTATCCAAAATGATACTTGAAACTACCCTAATATGCTACAATCAATACAAACCAGTCAAAGAAGGTGAACTCATACACTTGCAGTACTACACTCTTATTAGTAGTTCAACACCATGGTCAATTGATATCAATTAGTGTCAACATTGTCTTTCTTTTCCAGGCCTCCTCATCGCTGTCTTCCCCTTCATAAGAGCCTGGCTCAACATTAACAACATTCTCCCCGCCTTGGGCAAGTTATTCATGTCTCCCATTAGATTTTATTTCAAGCAAATCCATTTGTAAGAATTTGTTTCTTAAAAAAAAGTCCTCTGCTCTTCACAGGAAACTTCAGAGTGCACCCTATGCCTGTAAACCCTCCTGGCCCTGAGCAACCAGAGACACTGAAACGAGAAGGTAAATGTCAGATGGCTATGTTTCTAGTTTTTAGTTGCTGTGGTTAAATTGCTGTTGTCCCCAGTGTTGGAGTTAGTTCTACGTAGTTCAAACTCATACAATTAATTGTAGAGAACATTTTTTTGTGAACAAAAGTGACAGTTAATCCATGATACCTTGGCAGAGATCTGACTAAATCTGTAGGCTGGGCCAGATAGGACATGATAATGAACTATGCCAGGAAAGTGTGTGATGAAAGAGCATTCCCATTACATTAGAGAATACTCATCACTCACTCCTTCATACTCTTTGATGAGATGGAGATTGCTTTGAACAACAGCAATTGGGCTGGAGAGTTATGTCTGAAGGATGCTGCACAGGCACCGCAGTCCCTTACCATAGCAGTTTGTCTATTCTATAATAAAAATTATGTGGAGAGATGGCTAGACTAAGTTGTATAAGCCACAGATGGCTAAGGACAGCTGAACCATTGCATAGCCAGTAGTGTTTATTTGGTTATACATTTCTCAGACAGGCATGGGCTAATAATGCATATTTCATTCACATTGTATATGAACATATATTTCGCTTTAGGTAGATGTTGTATAATGAATATGTATACTTCATAGATACTCCGATTGTTAAATGTGACCCAGAGGTTGTTGTTGTGTTCCTTTTCATCTGACAGCGACTCAGAGCCAGCTGAATCTGGATCGCTCTAAGAGCCGGATGGGGACATTTGTTGATGCCGGACCGATGGCTGAGGCCTCCGCAGATGAGGGGTGAGACATGTCAGACAGATGGACATGCAGACACACATAAACACACACACACACACACACACACACACACTTGGACACACACACACTTGGACAGATGCATGTCTGGATATTTCTTCACATTTGAAATATACATGTATATTTTAGTTTCACAGTGTATCCTGGGGAATCCCTTTGCTTGTGAATGTAATCAGCTGATGATGCCGAGCTAACAGCCAGACACCTAGTGGCACTCCAGAGCAATGGAATGATTTGGTTTGCAGCCTGCTTGTATGTATGCTGCTATGCTCCTGCCTGCTTCTTTCTCACCCAGTTCAATAAAGGTGTTTGATCGTCTCTGATTGGACCAGGTGAATGCTAATGGGATCATTTGGAGTCAGTGGCACTGGCAGACTATCCTGCTTTGTGTTGATACTACGTGACCTTCTCATGATAACATTTAGCTATTATGAACAGAGGATAATAGCAGAGGATGCACACAGCGTTAAATTAAATCATAAGGCAACAGTGAGAATAGAGGGTAACTGTTGATGTCGAAAATGAAACAAGTTACACTGAAGCATATAAAACATTAGCATTGCTACCTAACAAATGTATGTTTTCATAGATCAAGTGTGTTTCGTATATATTCTTTCTCCCCCAATAATAAGGAAAAATTATCCGAACCAATTCAGTACAAAGGACCGATATGGCTGTCCTGTCTCCTAAGTCGATTAGAACAGTACTCTAAGTACCAAAATGTACTGAAGAGAAGGAGACCTCTATCCCTTGTCATAACCAAGAAATCAAGATGCTCCGGATATTGTTGCCTTGGTAACCAAGAGACCGCTGATTTCATTCATTGGCTGAGTCTGGGTGATATTCACCAACCTTGCAGGGCATGCATGTCTGATCCAGTTAGACTCACTCGTGCACGCATCCACACACGTGGGCATGCATGTAACATGCGCGCGCGCGCGCACACACACACAGTACCTCACAAACAGAGTACCTCACAAACAATTGTATTCATTATGACCTCTACTAACACTCCCACTATTCTGTTGCAGGACATCCTCAGACATGCCAGACATCTTGTCCAGACGAAAGTTCAAGCAGACCCTTCCTGATCCAGACCTCCCGTAAATTGGTTTTATAGCAGCCACATAGCACACCTCTCGTACACGCCTACTCAGATTTGAGTTCACCCTCAAATGGATTTCACAAGTTGGTGAATCGGATGTTTACTTACTTCAACAATACAATTCAAAAGCTACATACTGTGCCTTCTCCTAAATATCGAGAGGAATACATATTTTCTTCCACAATGTCTCATTTTATTCCAAATATTATTCTCGTGTGTGTAGGACTACTTATAGCTTATACTACAAGTAGTCCTCGGACATTGATTACTTTACTACACACACTTCATGACCATCTTTATATATTATTATTCTCACACACATATACATATACATATGTGTGTGAGAATAATAATATATAAAGATGGTCATGAAGAGTGTGTAGTAAAGTAATCAATGTCCGAGGACTACTTGTAGTATAAGCTATATTATAGAACGTTCAGAAAAGGAAACTGGTGAAATGTTAAACCTAAGTTTCTATCAAACATGATAGTAACATTTATTCACATTGCAACAAAGAATGTTTTTTTGGGGCTCCCTAAATGAACGGTGGTTCATACCTGTGTGAATACACAAACGGGCAAGAGTGTGTGTGTGTGTGAGAGCCTACGACTTAATGGAAAATAAACCTGATAAAATTGCACAGCCTTCACAAACCAATACACGCTGAAAAGATAAAGACACAAATGCATTTGTTAGATACAACAATGCGACTTAATTTTAAAAGCTTCTATAAAAATCTATATAAATCAGAATTTAACAACAGTTGGACTGATCCTACAGCCTTGGTAGGCACAATAACCCTGACGCAAATATCAGCAGATTAAAAAATAATCACAAAAAAAATGAAATCAACCAAAAATAAATATTAGACAAAAATATATAGATTAACTTTGGAAGCGTTCAACTTTCCAGCTGAAATAACACATTTAATACAAATATCATAAAGCAAAAATGTACACAAATATTACATTATCTGATGAAATTGCTTTAGAAAGGGACATGAGACAGGGATGTCCTCCCTCTATACCCTCCTGTTTGCACTGGCAAATTAAACTGCTTGCAGAAAGAATTAAGCAGGACCCAAACGTAACAGTTATCAGTATTGGTAAACATGAATATAAACTCAACTTATTTGCTGAAGATCTCCTGATATACCTGAATCATACAAATTGTAATAATGGAAACAGAAAAAAATAATACCTCGTGCTCTACAGCAATCCTTTCAGTGGACCACAAAAAAATGAAATACTTAGGATGCTTAATAACATATGTAAAGGTAACTTTATCCCATTATTCAACAACATGAAAGCAGAACTAATTAAATGGAACTCTCACCACAACTCTTGCAGGTAGAATAAACCTCTTTAGAATGGCATGGCTCCCAAAGTTTTTATATTTATTCTAGGTAATACCAATTACCCCACCAAAGACATTCTTTAAAGGAGTATTCTTGGCCATAACAGACATCATATGGGCAAATAAAACTCAGAATAAATAAGAAAGTTTCACATGTCCCTAAATCTGAGGCTGGTTTTAACTTTTCAGATTTGGAATTGTATTAACTTGTCACACAAGGCTTTTACTTGCGACATATTGTTAAATATGCTAAAGAGGAACTATGGGTACATATTGAAGATGCACATGCTCGTCCCCAGAATCTTTTCATGTGTCTATTTTCAAAGAATGGAGCTAAGAACATTAACAACTTCATAGTTTAGTACAATATAACAAAATAGAAGAAAGTGAAACAGATTCTACAAGAACCAATATCAATCACTCCCTAAAAAGAGACCTTTATGGAACAATCATTGGATAGCTTTTCAGAATTTACCGATAAATTGGCCCACAAATTTTATAACACGTCATTTCAAGGTGATCGTTTTTGGACATCAAAGCAATGTTGAGTAAATCCTATTTGTGTCAAATGATATTCAATATAATAGGTAAGATATACAAAACCAGATAGCATATCCAACCAACAATCTCTTAGAAACAAATATACATTATTGGAACCAAGACGTACAAATAACTGATATTAGCACAAGATGCAGGGAATGTTGGAACACAACTAAGAAAATTACGTTCAATCCACTATAAACTAATTTATAATACAAGAAACAAAATGCACAAAAGCAGTCACGTCTTAAGTGTAAAACTAACAATGACTCAATAATCCATGCCTTCTGTGAACGCTATAAAGTTAAAGTCATGGGCAGAGTTGGCTGTCAGAAGTATTACAATGTAAATGTACTTTTAATCCATCTGTCTGCATATTTCAAGACCTGGCATATGAGGGTGAAGTGGACTATACTTTACTCTTCAATCATTTTGAAAAAAAACGTCTACATCCTCCATCGTTAACACAATGGAAAAGTCAAATGCTTTGTTATCTAAATGTTCGAAGTGCGTGGGTGACAGAGGGACAAATTTGGTGTAGTTTGAAGCCATGTGGCAGAGTGATTTGAGTTATTGACATGGGGGTGTGAGCTGGTAGGTCTGGGCAGGTCTGTTCTTGATATTTGTGTGCATTTGTTTTGTATTGTTAAAAAAACAGATTCAAGTGGTGATTATGGCTTTTAACAATTAGCAAAAGTTTTTAAAAACAATTATAATAAATGCAACAGTTGGACAATGGATGAAGATACTCACAACGTTTACAATTTGTATAATCCATCAGATATTGACAACATTTTAGTACATAAAACCTTTTACTGGCATGGAAAAATAATGAATGGAGTTCAGTGATTTTGATGGGAATTCAGGTTTTCAATTTATTGTAAAATTTCACTTTTTCTTAGGATGCACTCAAATGTACCGTTTCTTACTGTATCGGGTCTTTTATTATATTTTGTGTTCAATAAAGAACTATTTGTACCTCCTTTGCATACATACACACACTGACTGTATTTGCCTATATTAATACATTAACATACAGGAGAGGTACAATTGAAGTCGTAAGTTAACATACACTTAGTTTGGAGTCATAACTCAATTTTCAACCACTCCACAAATTTCTTGTTAACAAACTAGTTTTAGCAAGTCGGTTAGAACATCTACTTTGTGCATGACACAGGTCATTTTTCCAACAATTGTTTGCAGATTTCACTTAAAATTCACTGTATCACAATTCCAGTGGGTCAAAAGTTTACATACACTAAATTGACTGCATTTAAACAGCCTGGAAAATTTCAGACAATGATGTCATGGCTTTAGAAGCTTCTGATAGGCTAATTGACATAATTTGAGTCAATTGGAGGTGTACCTGTGGATGTATTTCATCGCCGACCTTTAAACTCAGTGCCTCTTTGCTTGACATCATGGGAAAATCAAAAGAAATCAGCGAAGACCTCAGGAAAAATTGCAGACCTCCACAAGTCTGGTTCATCCTTGGGAGCAATTTCCAAATGCCAAAAGGTACCACATTCATGTGTACAAACAGTAGCACGCAAGTATAAACACCATGGGACCACGCAGCCGTCAGACCGCTCAGGAAGGAGATGCGTTCTGTCTCCGAGAGATGAACGTACTTTGGTGTGAAAAGTGCAAATCAATCCCAGAACAAAAGCAAAGGACCTTGTGAAGATGCTGAAAGAAACAGGTACAGAATTATCTCTATCCACAGTAAAACGAGTCATATATCGATATAACCTGAAAGGCCACTCAGCAAGGAAGAAGCCACTGCTCCAAAACCGCCATAAAAAAGACAGACTACGGTTTGCAACTGCACATGGGGACAAAGATCATACTTTTGGAGAGATGTCCTCTGGTCTGATGAAACAAAATAGAACTGTTTGGCCATAATGACCATCGTTATGTTTAGAGGAAAAGGGGGAGGCTTGCAAGCCGAGGAACACCATCCCAACCGTGGCAGCATCATGTTGTGGGGTACTTTGCTGCATGGGGGACTGGTGCACTTCACAAAATAGGAAAATTATGTGGATATACTGAAGCAACATCTCAAGACATCAGTCCAGAAATTAAAGCTTGGTCGCAAATGTGTCTTCCAAATGGACAATGACCTCAAGCATACTTCCAAAGTTGTGGCAAAATGTCGGACAACAAAGTCAAGCTATTGGAGTGGACATCACAAAGACCTCAATCCTATAGAAAATTTGCGGGAATAACTGAAAAAGTGTGTGTGAGCAAGAAGGCCTACAAACCTGATTCAGTTACACCAGCTCTGTCAGGAGGAATGGGCCAAAATTCACCCAACTTATTGTCGGAAGCTTGTGGAAGGCTACCCAAAACGTTTGACCCAAGTTAAACAATTTAAAGGCAATGCTACCAAATAGTAATTGAGTGTATGTAAACGTCTGACCCACTGGTAATGTGATGAAAGAAATAAAAGCTGAAATAAATAATTCTCTCTACTATTATTCTGACATTTCACATTCTTAAAATAAAGTGGTGATCCTAACTGATCTAAGACAGGGAATTTTTACTGGGATTAAATTTCAGGAATAGTGAAAAACTGAGTTTAAATGTAATTGGCTAAGGTGTATGTAAACTTCAGACTTCAACTGTATAACATGATTTGACATAATTTTATCTCTGGCCATTTATCAACGGAAAGCCAATAGAGGTCATTACTGTTTGACAGGGCATTACATTTCTGTGGTTGTAATGTGAACTGGGAAAAAATGACAGGCACACGCAAGAAAGTGTAGCAGGAGTAAAATAAACGCAATCAATACAGTGCAATTTAAGTGACAAGTTGTTCTTGCAATATATAGATGGCTGAAAAAGACAGATCCTCAGGTGGGTGGGGCATCTGCACTGCTACTATTTGAAACTGATGGGTGAACCCTTACATGCTGTCTAGACCGGGGGTGCGCATGTTGATTTTGTACATCCACACCAGATGCGATCCAGACAGGAGGTTGAAATATCAAAACAAATTGTGAACCAACTATATTAATTTGGTGACAGGTCGAAACACATTACATTCATGGAAATGTAGCTAACTTGCTTGCTTTTTCTAGCCTATTTGTCCTGTGATATTTTACCTGAAATGCATAAGGTCCTTTTTTCTGGATCTTTGTAGATTATACAGACCCTGATTTGAATCCAGGCTGTATCACATCCGGCCGTGATTGGGAGTTCCATAGGGCGGTGCACAATTGGTCTAGCGTCTTCCAGGTCTGGCCGGGGTAGGCTGTCATTGGAAATACTAATGTGTTCTTAACTGACTTGCCTAGTAAAATAAAGGTTACATTTAAAAAATCAAATAAAAACAATTTTAGTACCCCCTTTTCGTTATATCCAATTGGTATTTACAGTCTTGTCCCATCGCTGCAACTCATGAATGGACTCGGGAGAGGCGAAGGTTGAGAGCCATGTGTCCTCTGAAACACGACCCCGCACTGCTGCTTGACACACTGCTCGCTTAACCCAGAAGCCAGCCTCACCAATGTGTCAGAGAAAACACCGTCCAACTGGCGACCGTGTCAGCATGCCCACACCCAGCCTACCACAGGAGTCACTAGAGCGTAATGGGACAAGGACAACCCCAGCCAGCCAAAACCTCCCCTAACCCAAACAATTGTGTGACACCTCATGGATCTCCCAGTCACAGCTGGCTGCGACACAGCCCGGGATCAAACCTGGATCTGTAGTGACATCTCTAGTGACATCTCTAGCACTGCAATGAGCCACTCGGGAGTCTTTGTAGAATTCTGACCCATTTTGAAGCACACCAAATCATGTGTTATCTACTCTGACATTTAATCCACAGATAAAAGGGGAAACTAATACATTCTAGTAATCTCTCCTCCTTCAGTGGTATTCTTCTTCTTCTTCTTATTCTGTGGACTTTATATGTTGTTTGGCAACCAACTTTAAGGTGCATTACCACCACCAACTGGACTGGAGTGTGGACCTCAAGTTCATCTTTCAATCACCCACATCTGTATAAGCTCCTAAAAACTAATGAGGAGATGGGAGAGGGGGACTTGCAGCATGTTAAGCGTCTAAAATATAACCCATTTCTTTTTTAGCGCCTGGCTACACAGACGCTAGTTGAAGCGGCATGTTACATAATGAAGCGACGTTAAACCAACACCTAGCAAACTCGTCAAGGGCTTTGGACCTCTTGGCATAATGGTGAAGGCATTGGCTTGACGGCCCCTGGACCTGGGTTTGAGTACCGGTCGGAGCTTCCCCTTGAATTCGCTACAATATGAATATCTTAGACTCTGTAGGGAGATGCACGATTACAACTTGTTTTATCGTCGCTCACATTTTATGACTGAACACCATTTGCTGACATGCTCACTCCCAAGCACATGCACGCACGCACACCACAATGCACCCTCATAGTGAAACACAATGCATTTATATTCAGGAGAGGCAGAGTACATTAGGCAGAGTGACTGCTTCATGCATAGCGGTGTGGGGAAAACGATGTGCTCTGATGTAGACTAAAGCATGATGTGCGCTCTGAGCCTGGGATTGAACAATACAGTATTGTCCTGGCTTCTTGTCTCACTGTGAGGATCTTTAAATCCACAACTTTATTTGAAATCAGGAGTTTACATCTAAGTTATTGTCAACCACAATACCTATTTTCATAGCAGGAGATTGTGGCTGAGGTTTCTGTCTGGTTTGGAAGAAGCCTCTAATGAATATACGTTTCAGTAAGGCTACATTTTACATAATTACAACTAATTTCAAATGCAGGACTTTTCCTTTACAGTGGCCTTTTCACTGAATAACAATGCAAATACTTGGAAATTACTGTGTTTCCATTCCATTGTAGGCATTGAAAGATGATTGCGCTCCGGGTTTCAAATGCTTGAAAGAAGAATGGTTTATTCCCATGTGTTTATAGCCCGAATGCCAGTCTGTTTGTACTATCTTGCCAACTCCTTGTCGCTCATTGTCATGCCAAACAATAATAAGCAATGGAGTTGGCTCGAACACAAACAGATCATGCAGTATCAAGGTGCTCAAAAGAAGTATGGCTAGCCTACTTGCAATATGTTCAGTGCGGTATTAGCATTGAATAGCTAGTTTTAGGACCGGCATCTGTCAACCGTCATCGTCCCCCCTTCTCCACAACACCAAGGGGAGCGGTGAATATCATGGTGTTGTATGGAGGCAAGATACTCGTTATCAATCATAGTCAAATCAAATCAAATGTATTTATATATCCCTTCTTACATCAGCTGATATCTCAAAGTGCTGTACAGAAATCCAGCCTAAAACCCCAAACAGCAAGCAGTGCAAGTGTAGAAGCACATATTATATTGTACTACCCAGTGAGAAAACTAGCTCTAAGTGCTTTTTAAAGATTGGATTCATCGCAGAAACCTTACATAGCCTACCCCTCAAAAACTTGAGCGTTGTCATTCACAAAACTGGCGGGATTATGGAAACGCACTGATGCTTTTCTCTAAAGAGCACCACCTTCTTGAGCAAAGAATATTACGATAATTAGACAGTTCTTATGTAGGCTACATTGTGAACAATGCTGCTATTGAAATGGACATAATCTTGTGTACTAAGATTTTTATGTATCCTATAATTGTATAGGCGTCATGTATCCGACTGCACAGTCACGTGGACACAATATGTCAAGACCAATACCTTCACCTGAATAAGCCTCTCCCACAGATGCACTGCACTACGTTGACTGGCCATTGTTGTGACATTTCATATTGATTGAATGGCTCACTATGATATGATCAATCTGAAAATCAATTCTTCGGCGTCTACAAGTAGTTCCAACCTGACCATCCATGTGCGAATGTTATTCGGATTGAAAATGCGTGTTGGCGATGTAATTCTTCAGGAATCTTCAGGTATTCTGAATATCAGCACAGAAGGTAGGATGAAGCGCTGAAATCTGTTAATTTAAACGTTATATGCAACAGATCAGTACAACTATGAATACAATTATATTTTATGTGATTGCTGGGCGCGTTCTACAACAATGCCCAATGCTCAGATAGGCTATACAGCTACACCAAACATGCCATTTCATTTTTCGGGGTAACAGATAATAGCAAACATAATCTGTATGAAATCATAGGTTTACAAAAATACATTCTAAAACCGTCTATGCACTTGACTGATTTTCATTTAATTTTGGTGGGGTGTATGTATGATGATGAATGAAAAGGGTCTGTCTGGTTGCTACTCTGCAATTAAAACCGTATTCACTTACAAGCCTGACATGAATGCATGCACGCACTGTTCAGTAAGTTTACATATAATATTGTATATCTATGTAAGATACTTCACCAGACAAGTCATAATGTATTTACTCAGTCATTGGTTATGATCAAAATTGTATAGGTCAATGGCTTAAATGTAAATACAAATGTAGATAGGCCAGGGTTTTCCCAATAGGTGCCCTGTTGGTGATTCTATTTGGCCCCCCAAGTTTTCTGAGCAAAAACCATTTTATTTATTTAAAAGTTTGTTGTTGGACATAGGACTGTAAAATCACCAGAATATTATCTCAAAGTGATTTTAATTTAGGATGAATCAGTTCAAAGTTATTTCATTTTTGTTTTTAGCTGTTTCCAAGTATTTACACACATTCATAGAGAAGCATATGTGATCGTGTCCCAATGTAGCCTAATTAAGGTTTGAAATGATTTTGTTTACTATACTGCTATACTGTAATGTGCAGTGGACTGGAGGAGTTGCAGGGGAGTATTCAGTGATGTATGAGCTAGAGACCGAGTTAAGTTAAGCACGACGTGAGCTTCCTGACCAAGGGCCCTTGATGGGTCTCTTGATAGTATTTTAATTGTGTTTTAGTGTTCAAACCAAGGCTAGAATTATCATCATAATGTCATTATATAAACTACAATTATTGAAACACTGTGGTGTATGAATTACACCATCATTGAACATGAGTTCCGAATGCTCCTTTCCAGTGTCCTTGTCCTTTATTTTTTTCCCTACTCTAAATCAAAATCTGATATAACTGAAAACACATGTAACTTAATCAGTTTTACATTTTATTTCCTGCTCTGATTCAGGTGCTTTTACACTGTGAACAGTCAGTCAGCACAGCCATGGCCTCCGTCGGTGGTCTGTTGCCAAGGGGAATAGTCCTGGCTGAAGGATAGAGAGAGAAGTGGAGAGAGAGGGAGAGAAAAGGCAGCCTTGTGGTGCAGAAGAAGAGATGGTCATCACTGACAGGAGCTCCAGCACTCCTGGGCCCAAGAAGAAGGAACCGAAGAAGAGGGCATCCCGCCCTCATGGCCTGCCCTCCCCGGCGCTGTGCTGCGCGTGTGGCTTGTGCATCATGCTGGCAGGCATCAACATCACCCTGGTGGGGGCGTTTGCCTTCAGCACCATGGTGCCCTCTACCAACCCTCCCATCATCATAGGGCCCATCCTGCTTCTGGTGGCCTTCTCTTTCTTCGGGGCGTGCTGTGTCTGCAGCCGCCTGCCCCCTGCCCAGGGCTCCCGGAGGTCTAAGGTGGGCGGAAGGAGCATGGGGATGATGGGGCGTGGAGGTTTAGCCGGGGGAGTGACGTTTGAGATTGAGACGAGTGAGCACACATTGCAGGACACGACAGCAGTACAGCTCAGCCCCTCAGCCTCACCTGGGTCATCCCGGGCATCCAGCCCCGAGCGGGATGCTTCTCCTGACCCTGCACCCCCAGGGACCTTCAAGCTCTTCACCATGGAGACCAATGGCCCCACCTCCGCCACGGCATGCTATTCCGCCTCCTCGGCAGGGGGAGGGGCTGTGAGGCTCAACCTGCCACGTGATGATGTGGCCACCTAACACTACCCTGATTAACACATTGTAGCATGAGCCTCCTGCCCCAAGGGACTGACGCAAAACTATGTAAATGTGGGCTGTGACGGTCATGGAATTTTGGATGACGGTAATTGGCCAGCCAAGTGAGTACGGTCTCAGTAATAACCATTCGAAAAGCAAAAAAATTAAATAAATAATTATACATTTCATGTTGCTAAAAGGTCAGTCAAGTTCTTCCACACCGATCTTGACAAACCATTTCTGTATGGACCTCGCTTTGTGCATGGGTGCATTGTCATGCTGAAACAGGAAAGGGCCTTCCCCAAACTGTTGCCACAAAGTTGGAAGCACAGAATCGTCTAGAATGTCATTGTATACTGTACCGTTAAGATTTCCCATCACTGGAACTAAGGGGTCTAACCATGAAAAACAGCCCCAGACCTCCTCCTCCACCAAACTTTACAGTTGTCACTATGCATAAAGGCAGGTAGCGAATGCCAAGAGTGTGCAAAGCTGTCAAGGCAAAGGGTGGCTACTTTGAATAAACTCAAATTTAAAATATATTGAACACGTTTTTTTTTAGTTACTACATGATTCCATATGTGTTATTTAATAGTTTTGATGTCTTCACTATTATTCTACAATGTAGAATAATTGTGTCGGTGTAAGTTTGGACACACTTTTTTTCCCTTTTTTTAGAACTATTTTCTACATTTTAGAATAATAGTGAAGACATCAAAAGTATGAAATAACATATAAGGAATCCTAGCAACCAAAAAAACTCAGAGCAACCAAAAAAGTGTTAAACAAATCAAAATCAAAATATATTTAATCTTCAAAGTACAGACCCTGGTTTGATTCCAGGCTGTATCACAACCGGCTGGGATTGGGAGTCCCATAGGGCGGTTCACCCTTTGCCTTTTTATATTTTTTAATTTAACCTTTATTTAAGTAGGCGAGTCAACTTTTATTTACAATGACGGGATATCCCGGCCAAACCCTAACCCCGACGATGCTGGGCCAATTGTGCACCGCCCTATGGGACTCCCAATCCCAGACGGTTGTGATACAGCCTGGAATCAAACCAGGGTCTGTAGTGACACCTCTAGCACTGAGATGCAGTGCCATAGACTGCTGCACCACTCGGGAGCCTTGATGACAGCTTTTTACCCTCTTGACAACCAGCTTTGAGGTAGTCACCTGGAATGCATTTCAATTACCAGGCTTGGTTGTTAAATAGTGGAATTTCTTTCCTCCTTAATGTGTTTGAGCCAATCAGTTGTCTTGTGACAATGTAGGGTTGGTAGCCCTATTTGGGAAACGACAGTCCATCATTACTTTAAGACATGATTGTCAGTCAATCTGGAAAACTCCAAGAACTTTGAATGTTTTTTCAAGTGCAGTCGCAAAAACCATCAAGCACTATGATGAAACTGGCTCTCATGAGGACCGCTACAGGAAAGGAAGTTCAATAGAGTTACCAGCCTCAGAAATTGCAGCCCAAATAAATGCTTCACATAGTTCAAGTAACAGACACATCTCAACATCAACTGTTCAGAGGAGAATCAGGCCTTCATGGTCAAATTGCTGCAAAGAACCCACCACTAAAGGACACCAATAACAATAAGAGACTTGCTTGGGCCAAGAAACATGAGCAATAGACATTAGACCAGTGAAATCTGTCCGTTGGTCTGATGAGTCCAAATTTGAGATCTTTGGTTCCAACTGCCGTGTCTTTTGTGAGGCGCAGAGTAGGTGAACGGATGATCTCCGCATGTGTGGTTCCCACTGAGAAGCATGGAGGAGGAGGTGTGGGGGTGCTTTAATGGTGGTACTGGTACATTTATTTAGAATTCAAGGCACACTTAACCAGCATGGCTAACACAGCATTCTGCAGTGATACGCCATCCCATCTGGTTTGCGCTTATCATTTGTTTTTCAACAGGACAATGACCCAACACACCTCTAGGCTGTGTAAGGGCTATTTGATCAAGAAGGAGAGTGATGGAGTGATGCAGCAGATGACCAGGCCTCCACAATCACCCGACGTCAACCCAATTGAGATGGTTTGGGATGAAATGGACCGCAGAGTGAAGGAAAAGCAGCCAACAAGTGCTCAGCATATGTGGGAACTCCTTCAAGACTTTTTGGAAAAGCATTCCAGGTGAAGCTACATTGGGAAGAAAGTATGTGAACCCTTTAGAATTACCTGGATTTCTGCATAAGTTGGTCATACAATTTTGATCTGATCTTCATCTAAGTCACAACAATAGACACAGTCTGCTTAAACTAATAACACACAATTATATTTTTTCATGTCGTTATTGAACACATCGTGTAAACATTCACAGTGCAGGGTGGAAAAAGTATCTGAACCCTTGGATTTATAACTGGTTGACACTCCTTTGGCAACAAAAACCTCAAACAAACATTTTCTGTAGTTGTGGACCAGACCTGCACAGTGGTCAGGAGAAATTTTGGACCATTCCTCTTTACAGAACTGTTTCAGTTCCACAGTATTCTTGGGATGTCCGGTGTGAGGTCATGCCACAGCATCTCAATCGGTCAGGACTGACTGGGTCACTCCAGAAGGCGTATTTTCTTCTGTTCAAGCCATTCTGTTGTTGATTTACTTCTGTCTAATGGGTTGTTGTTCTGTTGCTTCACCTAACTTCTGTTGAGCTTCAATTGGCGAACAGATAGCCTTACATTCTCCTGCAAAATGTCTTGATAAACTTGGGAATTCATTTTTCCGTCGATGATCGCAATCTGTCCATGCCCTGAGGCAACAAAGTAGCCCAAACCACAATGCTCCATCCACCATACTTTACAGTTGGGATGAGGTTTTGATGTTGGTGTGCTGTGCCTTCTTTTTTTCACACATTGTGTTGTGTGTTCCTTCCAAACAACACTTTAGTTTCATCTGTACACAGAATATTTTGCCAGTAGCACTGTGGAACATCCATGTGCTCTTTTGCCAACTTCAGACGTGCAGAAATGTTAGATGTTAGCATGTTCCAGAGATTTCTGTACGTCTTTAGCTGACACTCTAGGATTCTTAACCTCATTGAGCGTTCTGCGCTGTGCTGTTGTGGTCATCTTTGCAGGACGGCCACTCTAGGGAGAGTAGCAACAGTGCTGAACTTTCTCAATTTACAGACAATTTGTCTTACCGTCAACTGATGAACATCGAGGCCATTAGAGATACTTTTGTAACCCTTTCCAGCTTTATGCAAGTCAACCAATCTTAATCTTAGGTCTTCTGACATCTCTTTTGTTCGAGGCATGGTTCACATCAGGCAATACTTCTTGTGAATAGCAAACTCAACATTTTGTGAGTTTTTTTATAGGGCAAGGCAGCTCTAACCAACATCTCCAATCTCATCTCATTGATTGGACTCCAGGTTAGCTGACTCCCGACTCCAATTAGCTTTTGGAGAAGTCATTAGCCTAGGGTTTCACATACTTTTTCCAACCTACACTGTGACTATTTAAATGATGTTTTCAATATAGACAAGAAAAATACCATAATTTGTGTATTTATTAGTTTAAGCACACTGTTTGTCTATTGTTGTGACTTAGATCAGATTGAATTTTATGTCAAATTTATGCAGAAATCCAGGTAATTCCAAAGGGTTGAAATACTTTTTCTTGCCACTGTAGTTGAGGGAATGCCAAGAGCGTGCAAAGCTGTCATCAAGGCAAAGGGTGGCTGCTTTGAAAAATCTAAAGTATATTTTGATATTTTGAACATTTTTTTGTTGGTTACTACATGATTCCATATGTGTTATTTCATAGTTTTGATGTCTTTACTATTATTCAAAAAAAAATAAAGAAAAACCCTTGAATGAGTAGGTGTGTCCACACTTTTGACTGGTATTGTATATATTCATATATATATTTTTACAGTTATGGCAGTTATTTAATGTTCATGACGGTCTTCATCCATAACCGTCGGTTATACCGTAATTGTGCCAGTCCTATGTCTAGAATTGTTTTAAAGTGCCATTTTTCATATTTATGACAAGCTATTAACGGCGATTTTGTTTTTCTTTTGTGCAGCAACCAACCAGTAATTAACATCCAATCCAATGTTGAAAGAACGTGGATGATGGTTCTGTTGGAATTGATGTTCCTACCTCAGAGCTGTTCTCTTCAGCTCCCTCTCTTAACATCCATGGGGAATTATTGTAAGCGGTTTCTAACTGGAGATCAGAATGAGAGAATTTAGGCGTTTTCTCTGTGGCATTCCTGAGGGATAACACACAAAGCGATGTGTTCCTTTTTTTTTGGATCGTCTGGACCTCTGTGCTCGACATTTCAGCCCATTATTCTGAAGCAACTTTTTTGTTGTTGCCAGAACTGAAAGATTTGACACGAAATTGCAACTAGAGTAATGCCATAATTTCAATTCCTATAGTTAAGTTTGGTTTGGCATTACAGTATGTGCGGCTTTGGTCTTAAATTAAATGCAAATAACATATGGTCATGGGTTCGATTGTGTATGCATGACTGTAAATCTCTTTGGATTAAGGAATCTGCTAAAAGGCATTTATTATTATGGGGTCACACGGTTCCTTTGCAATATAATCTCAGCTGAAAGGATCAGCAACAGATGACTAACGTTACTTTCTTCGCATTAAGTTTTCCAAACTGGTTTCCTCGGTCAAAACGTATGATGTATGATATACAATGTACACTGTATGAGTTGGGTTCATAGGGTGAGTATATTGGAGAAACATGGCAGCATCCATGGAGTGTTCATAGTATCACTGAGTGGAAATCTCGCCTGCATTTACTGTGTGACTATTATGTTCTTGTTTTTACCACTCCCCATAGGCCTACTATAAAGAGCTTCATATTAGAGCCAATTGGGTTTTCACAGCACTCACTGACACTTTGACAGAATACACAAACAGCCATTGTGTTTACAAAGGAAAACGCTATCAACACTACGCTTAAAAAAAGGAATGAATAGTATTTGCACATGTGCCCTACTAGCATTCATCATTAACCAACACATTTCTTTCTAAACCTCACTGTATAAGCTTACCAACAACATTATATTCACTATAGCTCTGTTTCCAACATGGGGCTCAAACCAAGATGCAAACGTATTTAATATTTATTCAAAAGGTTGAATTAAAAAAAACTTTCTATACAGAATGATTTGGCCCCCCTGATGATCTGACAGTTACTCCACCGATTCTATGTTGAAGTGTCCAAACATAGCAATCTGGACTCAGGGGTAGATAGTGTGTGTATATATAAATCTGGGACACTCCAATTAGTATAATATGTTACCTTTCCCATGGTATCTATTCCATTGTGGATGTCCATCCTTTTCGTATGATATGTTATGAATTACAATGAATACAATATCTTGTGAATTGCAATTCGTTATGGCTAATGTTAGCTAGGTGGCTAACGCTAATATTAGCTAGGCAAGGGGTTAAGGTTAGGAGTCAGGTTAAAGGCTATGTGTTAGGGGAAGGGTTAGCTAAAATGCTAAGAAGTTGCTAATTAGCAAAAATTCTAAAGTTGTCTATGATAAGATTCGACACAAAACCTTTGGTTTGCTAAACACCTACTAGTGATGCATGGGTTGACTCATAACCTGCAGTCCCCACGGTTATATATCTTCGGGGCTGGTGGGATAGGCCGTGAAATATTGTGTGGATGAAGGGCGGGTGGGTGGCAGGCGAGTTTTAATAAAGAAAAAACAATACCTTAAATCCATACATTTATCATTCTCATGTAATTTATATCTATAGGCTACATTTGAGGTTTTTCTGTAATTATTTTAGGTTATCTGGCATTAGTGTGTAGGCCCTAAAGCTTAGGCTTAACTGTACACACGGCAAATATCCTACACGCCAATCGCCAAATTACTTTTGGGAACGAAGGCAAAAGGGGCCACGTCTGAATTTAATTAAAAAAGATAAGAGCTGCGAAATGGAGAAAGGAGGGCCAGAACTCATGTTTGGGAAAGATTTGTTGATGTGGTAAAAGAGGATGATAGCAGTGCCAGATGTTATGTGTAACGATTGAGGCGCTATGCAAACTTGAAAGTCACAAGATGGGGACTTCAAATAGGCCCGTGGCGTGTCAAGGGAACAGTAGCTTACTGATTAGATGGGTTTGGACACTGACTGTAGGTCTATAACCTCTCACATAGCCTTTCATATTAACTCCTGCAGAATTAAGCATTTATTGCAGTAGACCAAATGTATTTATTGTAGACCAAAAGCATTTATTGCAGTAGACCATTTTACTACAACAAATGTAGTGTGTATTGTGTGTAGTGTGTAAAATGTTGGTTCATTTTCACAGATTTCTATTTCCTTACAAATGGTCAAACTGATGTCATTTGAAAATGTTACAGACAGTCTTTCCTGTTTTATTTTTCAACCGCAAAAGAAGCAGAGATGACAGAGAACTACCAATGTCAACTAGATTGAAACATTCATTCTCGCGATTTATGACATTCTAGTGAGCAAGGGTTTATTCTAGGGCAACATGTCATGACAGAAGAGAAGCTGCATGTATCTATTTATAGACAAGTTGACTAACAAAATGTTAAATTATAAACCAAAACATCTAAATCAGGCCAAAATAATCTGCACCACCTGTCAAATTATAGTTCCGCCATCTGATTGTAGCCTTCAGCAGCATATTAGTTGGTTAGAGTTGGGTGCAGCCATCAGGTTTTCACCTTATCACCTAGTCAGGTGTTTGTGGATGGGTTATTAGCAATTGTGGCTAGGTGCGGCTGAACAAACAGCTTAATCACGCACCACTAACACCCACCCCGACCAACCACCCTACTTTGTTTTTGCCTTAAGTAACTTTCTGTCTTATGTAACCATACCAAACATAACTTATACTAATTTGAGTGTCCCGGAATTATGTTAAGTCTAGTCCTTGAGACCAGGCTGAACATAGACACCTACAGTATCCCAGATTCACTTTGAAAGTAATGCTGCCTTAGACTGAGATCTCAGGATCAAACAAATTAGGGCTATTTTAATGTGCGATGCCATTGTCATTGTCAGCAGCAGGATGATATTTTCAACTTGTCTTTTTTTAAATTCCCCAATATTTGTCCTAAATTGTCATTTGTTTTGAAAACAAAAGTGCCATGCAGAAAATTTTGCACGACACGTTTCCATGTTAATATCAAAAAGAGGGTAATGTCTTTGTAAAGTCATTTATATTTTATGGGAACAACCTCCCCTAAGGAATAGAGAAAGTCATAGTTTGAGGGATGACATGCAGTATGAGCGTGATTTAATGTCCAGGGAGAGAACTTGTTGTAAATGTGTAGTGTCAAGATGTTTGAAAATGTATTCTGTTTTGACAGCATCTTTAACAATGTATTATTTTTGTGATTTTTATTTACTTAATTAGATAACAATACATGTGATACTTGTGAATTTAAACAAATAAAAAATAAAAATATGTTCATATAAAAAGGATCACAAAAAGAAAGAGTTTGTTTGGAGTAAACTGCATGAGTTTCTTTTAAATAAAAAGATAGCAATAAATATTCCTTTGATGGAAGCACAGGCGGTGGTTGGTTACACTTCAATGGTTCCTGCGGCTGCATCTGTTCTTGCTTCTGCTTGGATGACTGGTTGTCTGTGGAATGGTGTCTCTTTTCAGACTGGCTTTTGGGTTCCTCGAGGTAGAGACATCTCCATGTCCATTCTGGTTCACATCCTTGTCAGACCCTTCCTGTCCAGTCGCTTGCTGTGTCTTGGTCTGTGAACGTGTCTTTGTTCCAGCTGTGTGTCCTGGTCTAGCCTCTTCCTTAGTGTCTTGGTCCTCTGTCTGGTTCAGGTGCAGCACAGAGATGGGGCCACTGTAGATGCTAGGGCACCTCTGACCTCGACGTCTGTGCACCTTGGCTGTACTTGGGAGCTGGTCGTTTGGTAGAGGCAACCACATGCCCTTTCTCCTCTTCCTCCTATTGATGAACTTTAGGAACTGCCTCCAGAACTTCCTCAGCTGCTTGATTAGACTGAACACACTGAACAGACTAACCACCAAAGGGGCCACACCAAACACCAGGATCATTCCTATCATGTAGATGATGTAGAAGTTCAAGAGGCTGAGACCGCGTTTGCAGAGAGTCACCCTGGATGAAACAGGTTGGCAAATAGAATCGACCCTCCGAGAGGGAAAGCGTGCCTGGACATCTAAAACAGAGCAGAGGATTTCCATGACTGGTGAGCAAAAAGACTTCTTATTTGCCAGTAAACTGTTTCTACTGTTTCTACTGAATGTCAACTGAAACCAACATGCTACTACTTCAACAGTAAACGCGATGATGCTTCCATAGTGACATTGTGACACATCAATTTCAGCAAGATTCCATAAAGGTATAGAACAATATCTCCATGCAAGATTTGCCCATATAATTAGGAACACTGTCTTTTTTTCTCAGATGAGCCATGCAAAACATAAATATACACATCAATCATACACATCATGACCCCAGCCTCTGGAATGCCTTCCTGGACCACGTAAAGGCACCCCAGACTCTGGGCTCCTTTAAATAGGGCCTAACGACCTTTCTCTTTAGGAAGGTTTCTGTTGATAGCTGTGCTCCATGGTGACCTTGTCCCTTAGATCGTCAACTGGGTTCTTTGTGTAATTTGCCCCGTCTAGTTGTATACATTTTATAATTGTATTTGTTTTATGCTCTTTGAGATTATTCTTTATAATGAAAAGGGCTTTACAAATGTAATCTATTATTACATCAATATTCACATGAATACACTAAAAGCAAAACACAATCATAAAAAAAACAAATGCATTATTCAGTAAAGAGGTAATCAGCCTTTTTCCCTTGAGCAAGCAACCTGGGTCTTGGAGAGAGCCGCAGGAACTTCATATGTTGGATTTAACTGACCTGGAAGACCAAGTGTGTTGTATTTAGACAATCACTGCACTGATCAATAAGCTCAGATGGTCAGGTGGGGTGCCTAGATGGGACAAAATCCTGCAGTATCTGCTGCTCTCCCAGAACAGGGTTGCCTACCCCTACCCTAGAGACACCAATTCATCAAATGTTTGAGATTTTCCCACACAAGGTGCAAAAAGACTAAAAGCAGATTTATTTAACTCAGTGTAGATTGAAGGGATCTCTAGAGTGAGCCATCCCCGAGACTGGGTCTGATATCGCGTACGTCTGTCTATAAGTTAACAATGAAGTAAGGTACAGCAGACGTTTATGCAGGAGGGCAAAAAGATCCACGAGATTCCAAAGAGGGCTAGTCTACTTTCTGTTACAGAATGCACTGATGTGTACTGAACGTATCACCTGTAACAAGCGTAGTGAGCTATGATTAAACTGTGTCCAATGGCTTCAATACAGTGGCAGCTGCATTCATATAGACCATCTCCATAGTCTAGAACCGTTATGTCAATTTAATGATTTGTTTTCTGCTATTAAATGAAAGGCATGACCTGTTCCTAATTAAATAAGCACATTTTTCATTCTTAAAATTTGTAACTAACTAATCAACATGCTTTTTGAAAGATAGCTTTTCGTCAATCCAGATGCCCAAATATGTATTAGCGGGGACACGATTAATGAAGGTAACATCCAATGTATATATATATATATAAATCACCAGATAGATTGTTAAGTGATTTGGAGAACATATACTTAGTTTTACCTGCATTAAGAACCTATTTCAGTTCAGTGAAGGCTTTCTGCAAAGCAATTAAGGCAGATTGAGGCTCCAAAAGAGAATCATTGTATGATCTAAACTTCTGGGAATATATATTTTCCATAAACAAAACCTTTTTTTTGCTATTTGCATGATGTACTAAACCGAAAGTTTAAAAAAATACAAAAACTGAATTTAAGAACGGAAAGCATAGAAATAGTATAGGAAAGATGTACAACTTCTTAGACTTGTATTCTGAGAATGCTAGATCTATAAATCATTTCTATGTGAATTTGGTTAGGTCACCCAAAAAGCTACATATTGCAGCTTTAAGGCTAAATTAATTGCATCTTAACATTTGAGCCGTTACCCAAAACCACCTTTACTAACGTTGCACTTGAATTCGCTCATAATCTAACGCCTGCCTGTTTGTCCTCCCAAATAATTTTACACACCGACAATCTCCGCTAAATATGCAATGAAGATGTTAATCTGTCTCTCTGTGACAGCCGAAAACTTCACAGTTGAATATACACTGAGTATACCAAACATTAAGAACACCTTCCTAATATGAAATAGCACCCCCCCTTTTGCCCTCAGGAAAGCCCCAATTCGTCGGGGCATGGACTCGACAAGGTGTCGAAAGCATTCCACAGGGATGCTGGCCAATGATGACTCCAATGCTTCCTACACGTGTCAAATTGTCTGTATGTCCTTTGGGTGGTGTACCATTCTTGATACAGACTGGAAACTGTTGAGCATAAAAAACTCAGCAGAGTTGCAGTTCTTGACACAAACTGGTGCGCCTGTCACCTACTAACACTCAGTTCAAAGGCACTTAAATCTTTTGTCTTGCCCATTCACCCTCTGAATGTCGCAGAAACACAATCCATGCCTCAAGGCTTAAAAATCCTTCTTTAACCTGTCTCCTCCCTTCAGCTACACTGATTGAAGTGGATTTACAAAGTGACATCAATAAGGGATCATAGCTTTCACCTGGTCAGTCAGGGCTGCCCAACCCTATTCCCGGAGATCTACAGTCCTGTGGATTTTCATTCCAACCCTAATTTAACACACCTGATTCTACTAATTAGCTGCTCAACAAGACCTTAACTAGCTGAATCAGATACACTATATTAGGGTTGGATTGAAAACCTACAGGACTGTAGATCTCCAGGAAGAGGGTTGGGCAGCCCTGGTCTATGTCATGGAAAGATCAGGTGTTGTTAATGTTTTGTATACTCAGTGTGTAAATAGCCTAAAAAGTGTGCAATGTTATATATAATAACTAGAATATTAGGCTTAATATTGACACCACTTTCATGTATGTGCAATAGGATAGACCTACCTAGTATTAAGCCATTAGGCTAAATATGAGCCACTTCAATATTCATATCTATCAGGCCTATAGGCTACTTCTATCTAAACTCACACATTTCAATGTAGCCTAATCTAAAGGTCAACATATTAGATCTGTGGCAACGTCACTTAACTTTCTACTTAATTTTTAAAATCCATTATTTTCCATTATTCCACTCCAGGGTTGTGGGTGTGATTCCCATAGGGGACCAGTACCAAAAAGTATGCAAACATTACTGTAAGTCACTCTGGATAAAAGTGTCTGCTGAAATATAAATGATTTCTTGAGCAAGTATGAAAACCATTGTCATCATATCCTGTTTTTAGGTCACATTGATATTTTCTATAGCAAACAAAGGAACGAGAGACTTTTACTTTATTTATTCTTGCTCACAGTTTACACAAACTGAAGAAATACAGAATTTAGGCCTTCGTAATAAAACAAAGTATGAGAAAACACTTAGAATACATAACAGGTTGCAAAATAATAGGCTTCCAAACACTTAAATACATAAGTCTACAGATGGGAAATCTGTATTGTGTAAAACAAGATGACTTTGAATAGCCATAAATAATTTAAGAGCTACAGCAAGCTCTTTAGCCTGTATTCTGGAATCATTTTCATCATGGGACAGCTCCTGTAAGGACACACTTAAGTTTAATTATTTTTAAGTTCCATCGTTATCGGGAAACGAGGCACTGGTGGTCAACCAGTGCTCTGGGCAATAGCATACAAAACAGTGGCATCTGCATACAGGTGTAGCCTTTATAAATAAATAAAAATCACATAGTAAAAAGTACAAAACCTAAAAGTTATCCTTGTGGGACAATTTTCATAATATCAAGGAAATGTGACTTAACATCATCAGAAACAACACTTTGTGTCCTTTCAGTCAATGATACCTGATCCATACCGATAAGTCAATTAAATGATGGTATAAAAGGTCAGCCATTTTGGAATGGAGTTGGCCAACCATGGTCAGCCAGTGCTGTGATAAAGTATTGTGTGAAACAATGACTTTGAAGATTATCTGCATGGTATGTTTGTTACTTAGTTAGCCAGACAGTTTTAGAGGAATAATTCCATCATTTAAAAAAAACTGCCAATATGCCAACATTCAATGCAAACAATGCAGTCAATCCACAGCCGAACACTGGCTGAAATCAGTTAAGGACTTAGCTAGACAAGTTGTAAATGCAACAAGTACTGATTCTGTATCATATAATAACACTCACAGTGTTCCAAGAAAACAAACGGAGACACTTATGGTCTGTTTACATGTATTTTAGAGGCTATTTATACAGAAAATGTGTATAAAACCCATATAAACTGGATTTATAATTGATATTATATTGCACCTTTTCACATGCAGTACTTTTATTTGCCTGCATAATTAAAAGCAGGAAATGTATCACCTACACTTCTACTACCATTCATTAAATTAAACTGGTTTGGATTTCTCCCTGCCATTTTCAGACCATTCTGGAACTTTGAGGGTTGATGACAGAGCCCCTCTAATAATTTAATTTATATGATTTTGCCTGCATGGCTGTCATGTTTGTAAATTCTATGTATACTTACTACTGTACCAGCAGAGGATGATAGAGCTTCCAAAATGTATCCATACTTCTCAAATGATGTAACAATGTAATTTTCAATAGAGCCAGTAGGTGTCAGCAGAGCATTACAGTTTATGTCAGATTATGCAGACTGTGTGAACGTGGGTGTGACAGTGTCTCATGAAATGTACGTCAAGCTATTTGCACTGGCACAGCATCTCTAAACACAGTGATAATGTTTGATGCCACAAATGTTAGCAACATGTTTATATCTTCACTAATAGCACAGGGGTCTTCTGTCCCAATCATTCACAGAATGTTTTCATCAGTGGCCACTGATTAAACAACATGGTAGTTACTTATAACAGACATCACAAATCACACCAAGATTACATTGATTACCATCTTGTGATATTAATTGTTGATAAGGAGACCTTGTTGTAGATACATTTTGAAGCCCTTTTGGATGCTGCATGGGCTTGATCAGAACCACTTCAAAAAGCAGTCAGTCTTTCCCATTTTTAACACTTCCCTGTGATAATGAGCCTTATTTTTCATAATTTAGCTAGGCAAGTCAGTTAAGAAAAAAATATTATTTACAATGACAGCCTACCCCAGGCAAACCCAGACGACGCTGGGCCAATTGTGCACCGCCCTCTGGGACTCCCAATCACAGCCAGATGTGATGCAGCCTGGATTCAAACCAAGTACTGCAGTGACACCTCTTGTACGGACGGAGATGCAGTGTCTTAGACCACTGCACCACTATTTGAAGTCACCCCTAGGCTTTGTAGGTTATCAACTGTCGATTTGATATGATCAACTGTAGCCTACTGTTAAAGTTAGGGACATAAATGCTGAACAAGCAATGTTTGGCCAAACAAATAGTTCACAGGATTGAATATTGGACATTTTTAAACACTTGCTCCTCAAATTCAACCTTGTTCTCCAACATATCCAATATGATTCCACTGGTGTCATCTCCAACATTGGCCAACATTTCAATAGTCATAGCCGAAAACAACAATCCAGAATTTGTCAGCTATGGGGTTTGGAAATACCTTGAGACAATCTTAATTGACCCTCACTGAGTCTCCTACTTTATGACCCATGTCTGACTCATGTCTGATCAAAAGTGGAAGCCTATTTCCTTATGTAATGCCCTACTCTGGTCAAAAGTTATAAGGAATACACTGCCATTTGGGATGCAGACACAGTTTGCATGTGGTGCCATTGGAAACACATATTCACACCTCTTGTATCTCCTATCTTATGGTCTTGGGCCAACAGGTCCATAAAGAACTATAAATTACCAGCTGAGCTGAGCTGGAGATTAATGTTGTTCAATGATTTACGGCCAGTCAGAAGGTGAATGGGTTTAAGGTGGAAGCTTTTCCGGTTCAACATGTTATATCGACACGTTTCCCTTTGTTCTAGTGGTGACGAGGGGGTCCGGTCGAGGGTCATGGTGAGGCTGGACGTTGATCAGTGAAGCTCTCCTTTACTCATACCGCATGACTAATAATCACTGCAATGAGCAACACAGTGCTGGGCTCGAATTGGGAGGAAGACTGGTAAAAGCTGTGATTATACCCTAGTCTTAGACACACTGCAACACTAGCTATGTGTAAAGCATCGTTTTGAGATGATGAATAAGACTGTTGATGTTCTCTGAGGAAACCACTTCTAATCTATTACGGGAGAGTCAACATCATGTGACACACTGGATGAGTATAGAACATTATGTTCTGATATGTTAGTTTACACGGCATGCTCTTTTGTTCTCTATAATTCAAGGATTAGTCATTTGATGGGGAGTTTTATATGATAATGACATAAAAATGCTGTCAATTAATGTTGCATAACAGCAACCGTGAATATGAATATCATTATATTTGAACCAGTCTCCTCTTTGGTACTTATTCTAGGGCTCCTCCATTAAGTTCAAGCACCCCTGTGTATATACTGGACTAAAAACTCTTTAGTGCCCACAGAGAGTCAGGACACCCGTTTAACATCCCATTTGAATGACAGCACCCTACACAGGGTAATGTCCCAAATCTCTGCCCTGGGATTTTTTTTCGACCAGTGGAAAGCATGCCTCCTACTGGAACTCCAACACTACTTCCATCAGCATCTGGTCTCCCATCCAGGAACTGACCAGCACCAACCCTACTTAGCTTCAGAAGCAAGCCAGCAGTGGGATGCAGGGTGGTATGCTGCTGGTTATTGTCTCACCTTTGCCTACTATTTTACTTCAGCAGTACTAGGAACTGTTTTACAACAAGTCCTGCGTGGCTGTGTATGAGCGATAGAGCCTCAGCAGTTTGAATGAGTCAGGGAGGGGAGGGGGGATGGGAGGGTGTAATCAGGCAGAAGAGATCAGGGGAAGACGAGCTGCTGTGCTGAAGAGAGGATCTACAGTGGTTACATAACCCAAATAACCCAGTTTACTTCGCTCTGCACCTCTCCGCTCTGGAAGGAAGACTACAGAGGAATACTGAAGACTTTCACTTGGCCAATGTTTTACTTTTTGTCCCTAGAAAATATGAAAAACCTAAATCTTAGGTCTATACATTCTATTGCATATTCTTGATGTTTTTTATTCAGTTTGCTTGTATTCACACTGGGATTTAGATTCTCAACTGCTTTATCATCACATTGTCTGTTACTCGAAGGGTCTTGAAAAACAATTGGATTGTTTCTTTTTTTTTCAGTGCGAATGAACGAATACAAGAGGATATAAACACTTCATGACCTAAAGTTGTACATTCTATTTCAGTGAGTCATATCATCTGTGTGATCACCAAAGCAACAAGTAACATACAACATGTCAAAGTAGGAATGACATTCATTCCCAGAGCAAAGCTGATTATATACACAACAATACTACAGAATAATGTACACATGTATGGGTCTTGAAAACAAGCTCAATCAAGCAATGGATGAAACATATGATTTATGAACCAAGGCACAAAACACAGAAATCAATCCAACCCCCGAAGCCCTTAATAAGAGTAGACATGTTTATATTTCAACTCTAAGTTGCTATGATTACAGTATGTTACTGTGCAAAGCAGTAAATACAGCAAACTTCCTGACTGAGTTGTTAAGATGTGGTGATGTTTCAGTCTGCCACAGCCTGGCTATGTCCAGTGCCTGTTGGACTATTGGTCTCCATGACAGGAGCTGTTGTGGGGCTATGTGGAGAAGAAAGACCCCTACAGATCTGGGAGCAGATTGTGATCTAAGCAGCATCAGAGTCTTAATACCAATACCGTGCTGCTGTGAATACTAATGGTCTCCTACAATGCCTCTAAGGCCTCTCCATTCACTCCCATTAAAACACCAGTTACTCAAGTGACCAATGCTGTTGCATAACCTCCTTTTCACCACTCACTCTATATGTTAGACTTTATGTTAGAACCCTGGGGAATGAAAACATATGTAGTTTTGTTTATAAGGGAAAGAACAGAATGTACAGTATTTCCGGAAAAGCAATTTTGACCCCTTCTCTCTGACACAGCAAAATAAAGGCATCACCGTGGAGGTACTTAATGAGCCTGTCAGCGTTGTGTAAACTGCATTGATGCTCTGGTACACAAATCAATTAGCCTTTCATATATTCCACCATTAGCAAAGTCGATCAATCACATTCCGTTTTTGCTCCAGTAAGACACACTGGCTCCCATATACTGCCGTATGTTAACTGTGGTAATGGGAATTCTCGTTTTTATCTCAACTGGGGATCTTTGACCTGGAGCTCCTCTCTAAAAGTTATCCTCCACGGTTGGTGTGCTGCCTACTCAAACAGATCAATATTTTAGCTGAACCAAAATAGTATACTGTTGCACAAATGTCTAAGTGTTGTTAGTGGTGACAACCCTTAGACAACATAATGCAGCAGTGAAGAGAGTCACTTAGATGAATTCTATTTTTAACGACTCTGGTTGTCCTTGTCTTCACATTTAACAGTATAGTCCGATTAAGTATAGTCAGACATATCCGGGTTGTTTTTCCAGTCCTGGATTGAGAAATGGGTCACCTAAACATGTATGAACAAAATGTTCCATTTCCATTTCATGTTTGGTACTCCTGCAGGGGCCATTTTGGGTGCAAAGGCAGCCTGGTAAACAACATGCATTAATGGTCTTCTCCAGCAGAGGCCTCCATCATTCATAGAACTGATGCAACAATGAAAAGAAACATACTTGTTGTGTCCAAAGCAGATTGCTTCAGATCAGTTTTTGCTTTGTGTCAAATAAAAATTGTGTTAACTATCTTCACATTGCAAGTTTATAATGCTGCCTTTACTGAAAAACGAATGTAACCATAAAGCCATTGGCTATAACGTCACATTAGCCAAGGTAGCACCATGTATTCAAGTAAAAAGTAATATGTTATACTTTACTCACTCTATTAACTAAATCATAAAAAAATTCAAGCAGGAACACTATTAAATCATCGATTTCCTTATGCATTGTATTTACACAGCAATGACAATATTATGCTCATAGCACTGCTATGAAGTGCTAATGACGCCAGAGGAGATGGCTGACGTTTTACGATCCCCTAACCAATTGTGCTATTGTGTGTGTTTTTTCGCATTATTTGCAACTTATTTTGTACATAATGTTTCTTATAACCAAAAATAACTTCTAGATATCAGGACAGCGATTACTCACCCCGTACTGGAGGAATACTTTTTCTTTAATGAGTTGGACGGGAAGGATTTACTTCAGATGCCCGACAAGGCCCTCATCCCCGTCATTCGCAGGAGAAAGAGATGGAGATATCGGGGAGAAAGGTCTGGGTGCCTTGTAAGTATCCGACGGTGAGCTGGTAATCTCCCTTTACCATCGGTCCTATTAGCCAATGTACAATCAATGGAAAATAAAATAGACAAACTGTGATCACGTACATCCTACAAAGGGACATTAAAAACTGTAATATCTTATGTTTCACAGAGTCGTGGCTGAATGATGACATGAATAACATACAGCTGACAGGTTTTAAGCTTTTTCGGCAGAACAGAACACCAGCCTCTGGTAAGACAAGTGTGGCGGTCTATGTATGTTTGTAAACATCAGCTGGTGCACGAAATCTAAGGAAGTCTCGAGGTTTTGCTCACCTGAGGTAGAGTATCTCATTATAAGCTTTAGACCACACTATTTACCAAGAGAGTTTTCATCTATATTCTTCGCAGCTGTCTATTTACCACCACAAACCGATGCTGGCACCAAGACTCAATGAGCTGTATATGGCCATAAGCAAACAGGAACATTTTCATCTAGTGGTGGCGCTCTAGTGGCCTGGGACATTAATGCAGGGAAACTTAAATCAATTTTACCTCATTTCTATCAGCATGTTAAATGTGCAACCAGAGGGGAAAAAAACTCTAGACCACCTTTACTCCACACACAGAGACGTCTACAAAGCTCTCCCTCACCCTCCATTTGGCAAATCTTACCATAATTCTATCCTCTTGATTCGTGCTTACAAGCTAAATCTAAAGCAGAAAACACCAGTGACTCAGTCATTAAGAAAGTCAGATGAAGCAGATGTTAAGCTATAGGACTGTTTTGTTAGCACAGACTGGAATATGTTCCGGGATTGAGGAGTACACCACATCATTCACTGGCTTCATCAATAAATGCATTGATGACGTCGTCCCCACAGTGACTGTATGTACATACCCCAACCAGAAGCTATGGATTACAGGCAACATCCGCATTGAGCTAAAGGGTAGAGCTGCCGCTCTCAAGGAAGCTTATGAGAAATCCTGCTATGCCCTCCGATGAAGTATCAATACAGGACTAAGATTGAATCGTACAGCACCGGCTCCGACGCTCGTCGGATGTGACAGGGCTTGCAAACTATTACTGACTACAAAGGGAAGCACAGACGCGAGCTGCCTAGTGACACGAGCCTACCAGATGAGCTAAATTACTTCTATGCTCGCTTCGAGGCAAGGAACACTGAAACATGCATGAGAGTATCAGCTGTTCAGGAAGACTGTGTGATCACGCTCTCTGTCGCCAATGTGAGTAAGACCTTTAAACAGGTCAACGTTCACAAGGCCACATGGCCAGACGGATTACCAGTACGTGTACTCCGAGCATGCGCTGACCAACTGGCAAGTGTCTTCACTGATATATTTCAACCTCTACCTGTCTGTGTCTGTAATATCAACATGTTTCAAGTAGGTCACAATAGTCCCTGTGCCCAAGAACACTAAGGTAACCTTCCAATCTCATGTCTGTAGCCATGAAATGCTTTGAAAGGCTGGTCATGGCTCAAATCAACACCATTATCCCAGAAACTCTAGACCCACTCCAATTTGCATACCGCACCAACAGATCCACAGATGATGCAATCTCTATTGCACTCCACACTGCCCTTTCCCACCTGGCCAAGAGGAACACCTATGTGAAAATGCTATTAATTGACTACAGCTCAAAGTTCAACACCATAGTGCCCTCAAAGCTCATCACTAAGTTAAGGACCCTGGGACTAAACACCTCCCTCTGCATCTGGATCCTGGACTTCCTGACGGGCCGCCCCCAGGTAAGGGTAGGTGACAACACATCCGCCACACAACACGGGGGCCCCTCAGGGGTGCGTGCTAAGTCCCCTCCTGTACTCCCTGTTCACTCATGACTGCATGGCCAGGCATGACTCCAACACCATTATCAAGTTTGTCGATGACACAACAGTGGTAGGCCTGATCACGACTACGATGAGACAGCCTATAGGGAGAAGGTCAGAGACCTGGCCGTGTGGTGCCAGGACAACAACCTCTCCCTCAACGTGATCAAGACAAAGGAGATGAATGTGGACTACAGGAAAAGGATGACCGAGCACGTCCCCATTCTCATAGACAGGGCTGTAGTGGAGCAGGTTGAGAGCTTCAAGTTCCTTTGTGTCCAAATCACCAACAAACTATCATGGTCCAAACACACTAAGACAGTCCTGAAGAGGGTATGACAAAACCTATTCCCCCTCAGGAGACTGAAAATATTCGACTTGGGTTCTCAGATCCTCAAAAGGTTCTACAGCTGCACCATCGAGAGCATCCTGACTGGTTTCATCGCTGCCTGGTATGGCAACTGTTAGGCCTCCGACCGCAAGGCACCACAGAGAGTAGTGCGTACGGCCCAGTACATCACTGGGGACAAGCTTCCTGCCATCCAGGACCTCTATACCAGATGGTGTCAGAGGAAGTCCGTAAAAAATATCAGACTCCAGCCACCCTAGATAGATAGATAGATTTTACTGGGTGACTTTCACTTTTACTTGAATCATTTTCTATTAAGGTATCTTTACTTTTACTCAAGTATGAAAATTGGGTACTTTTTCCACCACTGTTTGGTTCCAGGTAGAACCCTTTTCATAGAGGGTTCTACCCTGAACCCAAAAGGGTTCTCCCATAGGGACAGCAGAAAAACCTTTTATATCCCTTCTTTCTAAGAGTTTAGGATGATCATGGTAATGTAGGAGTGGGAGCAGACTCAGTTGGGTCAGTTTATAACTAAATGCATGGCATCTCCTCAGGCCTCCCAGCCAGTCACCTAGTGTTGCATAACAGGTGCTTGCTGGGCCTTTCTAAGTAAATGATGATTCAGTGATCTTTGGTGGAGTCTGTCTCTGTCTAACTCTGTGTGGTGTAATAAAATATTCACCTCACAACTCACTACTAACCACCTCCCTCCACACAACCTACCTCAACGTCTGAAGGCCCTTTCCTGCCCTAAGAAAATAAAAATTTACTGCGGCACTGGCGGACGGAGGCCACCTGTAGAGGAGCGGATGTGTCTCTGAAAAGTGTCTGACAGGCTGGTTCTTAACGGCACAGCACGGCGGGCCAGGTTGCTGGTTCACCATGGTAGCGCTGGGCAGTCGGTGTCACCACTCATTACCGTCGAGGAGCTCATCGGATCCCTCTTCCAGGAGTCCCTTAGAAAAGAATAAAGGGAGATGCTTTACACTTTAATGACTTTCCCACAGAGGCTCTCTCCAAAACAACAGCCCCCTCCTAGATTGCTCTGCCTTGGCTGAAGCTGGAGGGTAGAGAGAGAGAGGATATTCTTCAGTGGACTAAAGCTGCTGGATGAATACAGGGTCCAGTGTCTGTCCAGTTGGCTGGGCCAGTCAACAGGGGGAATAATCAGGTCTTTATGTGGCATCCATCGGGCTTGCTAGGGACAGCTACTGCATTGTCCCCCCCGTCCTCGCCTGATTGTCCTCCACAGCCAACATGGGGTCACGTTGGGGAACCCCCTCCAACCTAAAGTTGGTGTGTGCCCACCCCCCTGCTGTCCCCCTTCAATAGAAAACACATGGAATGTCCCTCCAGGTCATTCAGCTAATGACACCACAAGGTTTACAAGGCACCACAAGGTTTACAAGGCACCACAAGGTTTACAAGGCACCACAAGGTTTACAAGGCATCACAATGTTGACAAGGCAACTCTTCCTGGACCAGATTTAGGCAGATAAAATGGCTAAAAGGAAGGGGCTGCTTTCAGAGCTGTGATTTACATGGTTGCATATAGGATGCAGGTTGTTGAAATGGAAGCCAACTAGTCTGTTAATGATGAAACATCACTGATGCTGTGTGTCATTAGAATTGCAGAGGAAACGTTCCATAGATTTAATTGCTGCTGTAACATCTATACATGTCGTTAGGGGACCTTACCAGTGTGTGACTTTGTCTCGTCCTGTCCTTTTGGGATAGCACTGAAATTTGAATACACTCTTTTACTGCCTCAGATCTCGATGGGGCTGTTTTTAGCATTAATTATCATACTCTCAGGTTTCTTTTAACGCTTGTTACATAACTTCTCAAAGAACAGTACTTTTTTAAAGTTGTAAGAACAAGGCAGGATCTGTACTCCTCCCCCATGCCAGATCTCTAGGGCTTTCTAGCTTTGTTATTTTATTTGTTACATCACTGTTTTATCTCTCAAAAAATCCTCTCACTTCCTCAGTTTGTGTTGTTTTACTCTGTCATCTACCGGTCAGTGATTGAGGTCAGGCTAGTAAAAGGCTGTCTTAGGACATCTAAGAAACCCAGTATCTAGCCGCTGAACATATTTGTCCTGAAATTGTGCAACAAATGCCCATTCATGTAGGCACATTGAATCAATAGCTACCATAAAGTATTAGGACACTTATTGCTATTATTTTGAACAGAAAGCTGTTTGAAAACTTGGGGAATTACGCAAGATTTTAACCATTTTTCTGCTAACGCTTACACTTAAGTAGCAGTTAGTATGATGGCATGCACCTTCAGCACCAGGAATAACAAATCAAGTTAATAACAAATCACTAATCAAGTAAAAACAATATCTATACTTTTTGCAATCTACCCTACAGTATGCTACCTCTACAAAAGGTTCTATTGAAAGACATTATCATAATTCCTCTCTGAAAGACACCTTGTCTCCTAGCTGTGCTGTGCTGTGCTGTGCTGTGATGTAATGCCATGCACAGTAGGCAGTCCCACTAAAAATATGCTGATCATAGTTATTTAATTCCATGTCTCATCATTGCTCATCATGGAGAATACCATAGTCAGATGTAGCAAGCATGACAGAGATGCTTAACTTTGCATAGTTGCTAGGCAACACATATCACACCCCTGTTAACTGGCTTGGCAATGAAGCTGTGGATAGTTTCCTTTTCAATCAAGGTTTTCAGTGCAATTGATTTACTCTTATTTGATAGAAACTCATCTTTCCATCAATTGGTAATACCTGAAGGTAGGACAGAAGAAGAGTAAGAAACCACACAGAAGCCCATCAAAGATGAATCAAATCAGTATAATAATCAGTAACAGTGTTACCTAAGGCCTGCCTTGGCCAACTTCCTTCTTATGGTGTCCTGGTGTTACACCACAACATCTTTACCCTATTATGTTGCATCAGCTTACTGTAAAATCTACATTAATCTTACAGTAATGTGTGTTATACAATGGCTTACTACTATACACAAAAATGTAGCATTCTAGTTTGACTCTCTACTGAGAACACTATACAGTACTTTAGTTGGATGATGTTTTGTTGAACTGCAGTGTGAAAACATGAAGCTGTTGATGTGGATCAGAGCAAGAGATGGTGTATGTAATACCATATAATCGCATACCAGTTAACAACACTGATTATCCCTAGAGGGATTGGGACATGCAGACCGACGTAGAATGTGTGTGTGTGTGTGTGTGTGTGTGTGTGTGTGTGTGTGTGTGTATGTGTATGTGTGTGTGTGTGTGTGCGTGTGCGTGTGTGTGTGTGCGTGTGTGTGTGTGTGTGTGTGTGTGTGTGTGCGTGTGCATCTGTGTGTGAGTGCTTATAATATAATATAATAATAATAATAATATAATAATAATATATATATAATAATAATAATAATAATAATATAATAATAATAATAATAATAATAATAATAATATATGCCATTTAGCTGACGCTTTTATGTACAGTCATGTGTGCATACATTCTACGTATGGGTGGTCCCGGGATCCCGGGTCGAACCCACTACCCTGGCGTTACAAGCGCCATCTGTGAGCTACAGAAGGACCACGCTTATGTCATACATTACATACCGTCCTGTCCTACTGTGTACAAATATGGCAACACACATACCAATGTATACAGGATGGAACACTGGCACCTAATTCTCACTAAACAAGGTAACACACCCAGTAATGCAATGGCAAAAACAGTCAAGAGTGCCAACTGCCTAATAGTGTAAAAAACAGTAAAACTTTTTGTGTACCATTTACAGTAAGAGGTTTGGTAAATCACCTATTACTCTGTTCCATCTGACTGCGCAATCCACTGTCTCATCAGCCCAGCCAAGCAATTAATAAACTTGATCTCCACTATAAAAAGCATCTAGACATTATCTCATGTTTCTTTTAGACTAACATTTCGTTTTCAACAGAGGAGATTTGTATAAGCCTTGCTGTCTCTCCGACAGACTCTCTCTCTTGCAACATTGTTCAAATATAAAAATTAGATCTCCAGCTATCCCATAGTAATGAACATGTCGGGAGTCGGGACGAGACAGACAGACAGGCAGGCGTCGTTTCTCAACCAGTCGATATCATGAATCAGCTGGCACAATTTTTATGGATATATACAAAGAAATGTAAATTGAAAAAAGGTCAAACGAAGTACAGCTAGTTTGCAGTCTTTCCAACTTCAGTTTGAAGTGATTAGCTGTGTTGTTGGCTAGCTCCTCAGAACAACTGTGTCCTGACGAGTGAGCACATTTTCTATGCCAGGCGAAATCACGCCTCATTAGCTCATTGTTATGGATGCATCCAAATAAATGTCTCTAGAAAACAAATTAAACAAATGCAAATGCACCTACTTGGTGTTATTCTGGCTGCACTTTTTGACGTGACTGTAAGTTAGCCGTAGTTGGCTAGCTAGCGACCAAGGGATAAGAACTTTGCCAGCCAGTATGCAACTGAAACATTTTGAACGAATGACTGGGTCGTGTCCATAGATACAGAGCAAAAAGACAGAACGACTGGGTCACGTCTCAAGCAACCAAACCGATAGAACAAACGACCAGCTGGCTTGGGTAGCAACCCTAGATGTGTGTCGTGACTATACAGTTGAAGTCGGACGTTTACATACACTTAGGTTGGAGTCATTAAAACTCATTTTTCAGCGATTCCCCAAATTTCCTGTTAACAAACTATTGTTTTGGCAAGTTGGTTAGGACATCTACTTTGTGCATGACACAAGTAATTTTTCCAACAATTGTTTACAGACAGATTATTTCACTTATAATTCACTGTATCACAATTCCAGTGGGTCAGAAGTTGACATACACTAAGTTGACTGTGCCTTTAAACAGCTTGGAAAATTCCAGACAATGATGTCATGGCTTTAGAAGCTTCTGATAGGCTAATTGACATCATTTGAGTCCATTGGAGATGTACCTGTGAATGTATTTCAAGGCCTACCTTCTAACTCAGTGCCTCTTCGCTTGACATCATGGGAAAATCTAAAGGAAATCAGCCAAGACCTCTGTAGACAAAAAAAAAACTGTAGACATCCACAAGCCTGGTTCATCCTTGGGAGCAATTTCCAAATGCCTGAAGGTACCACGTTCATCTGTACAAACAATAGTACGCAGTATAAACACCATGGGACCACGCAGCCGTCATACCACTCAGGAAGAAGACACGTTCTGTCTCCTAGAGATGGACGTACTTTGGTGCGAAAAGCGCAAATCAATTCCAGAACAACAGCAAAGGACCTTGTGAAGATGCTGGAGGAAACAGGTACAAAAGTATCTATATCCACAGTAAAATGAGTCCTATATAGACATAACCTGAAAAGCCACTCAGCAAGGAAGAAGCCACTGCTCCAAATCCGCCATAAAATAGCCAGAATACAGTTTGCAACTGCAAAAGAAAAATGTCCTCTGGTCTGATGAAAGAAAAATAGAACTGTTTGGCCATAATGACCATCGTTATGTTTGGAGGAAAAACAGGGAGGCTTGCAAGCCGAAGGACACCATCCCAACCGTGAAGTACGGGGGTGGCAGCATCATGTTGTGGGGGTGCTTTGCTGCAGGAGGGACTGGTTCACTTCACAAAATAGATGGCATCATGAAGCAGGAAAATTACGTGGATATATTGAAGCAACATCTCAAGACATCAGTCAGGAAGATAAAGCCTGGTCGCAAATGGGTCTTCCAAATGGACAATGACCCCAAGCATACTTCCAAGGTTGTGGCAAAATGGCTGAAGGACAACAACGTCAAGGTATTGGAGTAGCCATCACAAAGCCCTGACCTCAATCCCATAGAAAATTTGTGGGCAGAACTGAAAAAGCATGTGTGAGCAAGGAGGCCTACAAACCTGACTCAGTTACACCAGCTCTGTCAGGAGGAATGGGCTAAAATTCACCCAACTTATTGTCGGAAGCTTGTGGAAGGCTACCTGAAACTTTTGACCCAAGTTAATCCATTTGAAGGCAATGCTACCAAATACTAATTGAGTGTATGTAATCTTCTGACCCACTGGGAATGTGATGAAAGAAATAAAAGCTGAAATAAATCATTCTCTTTGTTATTATTCTGACATTTCACATTCTTAAAATAAAGAGGTGATCTTAACTGACCTAAAACAGGGAATTTGTACTTGGTTTAAATGTCAGGAATTGTGAAAAACTGAGTTTAAATGTATTTGGCTGAGGTGTATGTAAACTTCCGACTTCAACTGTATCTTGTGGAAGACTGAAATTGTATGAATACATTTATGAAAATAATGTTTTTAATTAAAATATGTCTATCGTTATTTGAATTAGTCTCGGCCTAACAACACCCATGCCAATATATCCTCCAAACACCGGCTTCTCGGGTGTTATCACATAAATAAAGTAGTGTTCTCAGACACTTTACAGGTTCATGGTACAGAACTACACTGTCTCTGACCTGGCCACTGACAAAGGTTGGTCACACAACTACTCCTTTGGCTGCTGAGTCTCTATTACAGCCTGGGCTTTCATTGTTTCCTCATGGGTAGGCTCTTTCACACAACAAGGTGCTGCTGTGCTGTCCTTCTCACCTGTACCCTCCGTCTACGATCTGATTACATTCACTCCCCCTCTCAGTCCAAAAGCAAGAGAGCTAGAGAAAGGGGAGAAAGGAAGTCAGGAAACCCGAAACCAGACATTATGTTAAACTGGCCATGATTATGACAGAATACGAGTAGAATGAAAGTAATACCACCATTGTATCAACCCCTGTTCACACAGAGGTCAAGCTATAAGTCTAGACTCTACTTACAGTATACTGTATGTGTAAAGTTGTGTAAAATTGTTTGACTATTCAAAACTTTGGTCAATGTGTCATGTAAACATCAAAAAGTTGTATCTCATGATCTCTAATATTAAAATCTTAAAAAGATTAACGTTTGAATCTCTTAATTCCAGGAATTAATTTTAAAAAAATGTTGCTTTGAAAGTTTGCATAGTAGGCTATTGTAACTTAATTCCACCAGATGTCTCTCAACAGTATTTACAATTATTCTGTTCGGGAAAAGTCATTAATGGGTAGCACCGGGCATGAAGGAAACACCTGTTTCCGGGGTTTCCCCAGAATCAGTGCAGGCCACACAGACACAGCTGACTCATGAAAGCCAAGGAACAATAAGTTACCCCTCCTCCTGCTCTGTGACATCAGATGACACATTAACAATACTTCACTGACCTGAGGAAAGAATTTGACTGAGCCATGAAAACACTCCCTTTATCATACAATCTAGGCGGTTGGGTAAATGTCAATTCAAATCAAAGTTTATTGGTCTCTGATGTTATCGCAGGTGCAGCGAAATGCTTGTGTTTCTAGCTCCAACAGTGCAGTAATAACTAGCAATACAAAACAATACATACATAATTCAAAAAGTTAAAAATAAAGAAATTAAGAAATATCAGATCAAGCAATGTCAGAGTCTAGAATATCAATATACAGTATAATGGTTTGTATAGACAGTATGGACAGTATATGAATGGAAAAGCTGTGTACAGTAGTAGTTATATATGACTAGAACACAGTATATACTGTACATAGAGTACCAGTCAAAAGTTTGGACACAGCTACTCATTCCAGAGTTTTTCTTTATTTTTACTATTTTCTACATTGTAGAATAATAGTGAAGACATCAACATGATGAAATAACACATAAGGAATCATGTAGTAGCCAAAAAAGTGTTAAACAAATCAAAATATATTTTATATTTGAGATTCTTCAAAGTAGCCACACTTTTCCTTGATGATAGCTTTGTACACTCTTGCCATTCTTTCAACCAGCTTCACCTAGAACAGGCCCAGATCCACACCTTTTGCTTGAAGAAAATACATTGGAAAAGAGGCAGCAGATAGGGCACCCTTCTGAGAATCTGGAGGCGAGCGAGTAAACTCCCATTGCCTTCCATTTTTCTTACTAATGTGCAATCATTGTATAATAAAACTGATGACCTATGACTAAGATTATCCTACCAACGGGACATTAAAAACTGTAACATCTTATGTTTCACCGAGACGTGGCTGAACGAAAACACAGACAATATAGAGCTGGCGGGATTTTCCATGCACCGGCAGAACAGAGACGCTACTTCTGGTAAGACGAGGGGTGAGGGTGTGTGTCTTTTGTCAATAACAGCTGGTGAGCAATGTCTAATATTAAAGAAGTCTCGAGGTATTGCTCGCCTGATGTAGAGTACCTTATGATAAGCTGTAGACCACACTATCTACCAAGACAGTTCTCACCTGTATTATTCGTAGCCTTCTATTTACCACCACAAAGTGAAGCTGGCACTAAGACCGCTCTCAACCAGTTCTATAAGGCATAAGCAAAGGAGAAAATGCTCACCCAGAAGCGACACTCCTAGTGGCCAGGGACTTTAATGCAGGTAAACTTAAATCAGTTTTACAACATTTTTACCAGCATGTCACGTGCAACCAGGGGAAAAAAATACTAGACCACCTTTACTCCACACACAGAGATGCATATAAAGCTCTCCCTCGCCCTCCATTTGGCATATCTGACCATAATTCTATCCTCCGGATTCCTGCTTACAAGCAAAATCGAAAGCAGGAAGTATCAGTGATTCGCTCAATACGGAAGTGGTCAGATGGATGCTAAGCAACAGGACTGTTTTGCTAGCACAGACTGGAATATGTTCCGGGATTCATCCAATGGCATAGAGGAATACACGACCTCAGTCATCGGTTTCATCAATAAGTGCATTGATGACGTCGTCCCCACAGTGACTGTACGTACATATTCCATACCAGAAGCAATGGATTACAAGCAACATCCGCATCGAGCTAAAGGCTAGAGCTGCCACTTTCAAGGAGCAGGAGACTAATTAGGATGCTTACAAGAAATCCTGCTATGCCCTCAGACGTACCATCAAACAAGAAAAGCGTCAATACAGGATTAAGATTGAATCCTACACCGGCTCTGACGCTCGTCGGATGTGGCAGGGCTTGAAATCTATTACGGACTACAAAGGGAAACCCAGATGCGAGCTGCCCAGTGACTCGAACCTACTAGACGAGCTAAATGCCTTTTATGCTTACTTCAAAGGCAAGCAACACTGAAGCCTGCACGAGAGCACCAGCTGTTCTGGATGGCAGTGTGATAACGCTCTCGGTAGCCGATGTGAACAAAACCATTAAACAGCCGCTGGGCTGAACGTGTACTTAAAGCATGTGCGGACCAACTGTCAAGTGTCTTAACTGACATTTTCAACCTCTCCCTGACCGAGTCTGTAATACCTACACATTTCAAGCAGACCACCATAGTCCCTGTGCCCAAGGAAGGAAAGTGAACCTGCCTAAATGATTACCACCCAGTGGTACTCACGTCAGTAGCCATGAAATGCTTTGAAAGGCTGGTCATGGCTCACATCAACAGCATCCTCCCGGACACCCTAGACCCACTCCATTTCGTATACCGCCCCAACAGATACACAGATGATGGAATCTCAATCGCACTCCACACTGCCCTCTCTCGCCTGGACAAAAAGAACACCTATGTGAGAATACTGTTCATTTACTACAGCTCAGCGTTCAACACCATAGTGCCCATGAAGCTCATCACTAAGCTAAGTAATCTGGGACTAAACACCTCCCTCTGAAACTGGATCCTGGACTTCTTGGTATGGCAACTGCTTGGCATCTGACCGTAAGGTGCTATAGAGGGTAGTGCGTATGGCCCAGTACATCACTGCGTCCAAGCTTCCTGCCATCCAGAAACAATATAGTAGGCAGTGTCAGAGGAAAGCCCATAAAATTGTCAGAGACTCCAGTCACCCAAGTTATAGACTGTTTTCTCTGCTACCGCATGGCAAACGGTACCGGAGCGCCAAATCAAATCAAATCAAATCAAATGTTTATTTGTCACATACACATGGTTAGCAGATGTTAATGCGAGTGTAGCGAAATGCTTGTGCTTCTAGTTCCGACAATGCAATGATAACCAACAAGTAATCTAACTAACAATTCCAAAACTACTGTCTTATACACAGTGTAAGGGGATAAAGAATATGTACATAAGGATATATGAATGAGTGATGGTACAGAGCAGCATACAGTAGATGGTATCGAGTACAGTATATACATATGAGATGAGTATGTAGACAAAGTAAACAAAGTGGCATAGTTAAAGTGGCTAGTGATACATGTATTACATAAGGATGCAGTCGATGATGTAGAGTACAGTATATACGTATGCATATGAGATGAATAATGTAGGGTAAGTAACATTATATAAGGTAGCATTGTTTAAAGTGGCTAGTGATATATTTACATCATTTCCCATCAATCCCATTATTAAAGTGGCTGGAGTTGGGTCAGTGTCAATGACAGTGTGTTGGCAGCAGCCACTCAATGTTAGTGGTGGCTGTTTAACAGTCTGATGGCCTTGAGATAGAAGCTGTTTTTCAGTCTCTCGGTCCCAGCTTTGATGAACCTGTACTGACCTCGCCTTCTGGATGATAGCGGGGTGAACAGGCAGTGGTTCGGGTGGTTGATGTCCTTGATGATCTTTATGGCCTTCCTGTAACATCGGGTGGTGTAGGTGTCCTGGAGGGCAGGTAGTTTGCCCCCGGTGATGCGTTGTGCAGACCTCACTACCCTCTGGAGAGCCTTACGGTTGAGGGCGGAGCAGTTGCCGTACCAGGCGGTGATACAGCCCGCCAGGATGCTCTCGATTGTGCATCTGTAGAAGTTTGTGAGTGCTTTTGGTGACAAGCCGAATTTCTTCAGCCTCCTGAGGTTGAAGAGGCGCTGCTGCGCCTTCTTCACGACGCTGTCAGTGTGAGTGGACCAATTCAGTTTGTCTGTGATGTGTATGCCGAGGAACTTAAAACTTGCTACCCTCTCCACTACTGTTCCATCGATGTGGATAGGGGGTGTTCCCTCTGCTGTTTCCTGAAGTCCACAATCATCTCCTTAGTTTTGTTGACGTTGAGTGTGAGGTTATTTTCCTGACACCACACTCCGAGGGCCCTCACCTCCTCCCTGTAGGCCGTCTCGTCGTTGTTGGTAATCAAGCCTACCACTGTTGTGTCGTCCGCAAACTTGATGATTGAGTTGGAGGCGTGCGTGGCCACGCAGTCGTGGGTGAACAGGGACTACAGGAGAGGGCTCAGAACGCACCCTTGTGGGGCCCCCGTGTTGAGGATCAGCGGGGAGGAGATGTTGTTGCCTACCCTCACCACCTGGGGGCGGCCCGTCAGGAAGTCCAGTACCCAGTTGCACAGGGCGGGGTCGAGACCCAGGGTCTCGAGCTTGATGACGAGCTTGGAGGGTACTATGGTGTTGAATGCCGAGCTGTAGTCGATGAACAGCATTCTCACATAGGTATTCCTCTTGTCCAGGTGGGTTAGGGCAGTGTGCAGTGTGGTTGAGATTGCATCGTCTGTGGACCTATTTGGGCGGTAAGCAAATTGGAGTGGGTCTAGGGTGTCAGGTAGGGTGGAGGTGATATGGTCCTTGACTAGTCTCTCAAAGCACTTCATGATGACGGAAGTGAGTGCTACGGGGCGGTAGTCGTTTAGCTCAGTTACCTTAGCTTTCATGGGAACAGGAACAATGGTGGCCCTCTTGAAGCATGTGGGAACAGCAGACTGGTATAGGGATTGATTGAATATGTCCGTAAACACACCGGCCAGCTGGTCTGCGCATGCTCTGAGGGTGCGGCTGGGGATGCCGTCTGGTCCTGCAGCCTTGCGAGGGTTAACACGTTTAAATGTCTTACTCACCTCGGCTGCAGTGAAGGAGAGTCTAGGACCAAAGGGCTCCTCAACAGCATCTACCCCCAATGCCATAAGACTGCTGAACAATTTGTAAAATCACCACCGGACTAATTTACATTGAACCCCCCACCCACCCATTTTGTACACTGCTGCTACTCACTGTTTGTTTGTTACCTATGCATAGTTACTTTGCCCCCACCTACTTGTACAGATTACCTCAACTAGCCTGTACCACTGCACACTGACTCGGTACTGGTGCCCCGTGTATATAGCCTCATTATTGTTATTGTGTTACTTTTTATTATTACTTTCTATTTTAGCCTACTTGGTAAATATTTTCTTCTTCTTGAACTGGGAACCACACATGCAGAGATCATCCATTCACCTACTCTGCGTCTCACAAACACATGGCGGTTGGAACCAAAAATCTTGAATTTGGACTCATCAGACCAAAGGACAGATTTCCACCGGTCTAATGTCCATTGCTTGAGTTACTAGGCCCAACCAAGTCTCTTCTGCTTATTGGTGTCCTAGTGGTTTCTTTGCAGCACTTCGACCATGAAGGCCTGATTCAAGCAGTCTCCTCTGAACAGTTGATGTTGAGATGTGTCTGTTACTTGAACTCTGTGAAGCATTTATTTAGGTTGAAATATCTGAGGCTGGTAATTCTAATGAACTTATCCTCTGCAACAGAGGTAACTCTGTCTTCCCTTCCTGTGGAGGTCCTCATGAGAGCTCATTTTATCATAGTGCCTGATGGTTTTTGCGACTGCACTTGAAGAAACTTTCAAAGTTCTGTACATTTTCCGTATTGACTGAACTTCATGTCTTAATGGACTGTTGTTTCTCTTTGCTTATTTGAGCTGTCCTTGCCATAATATGGACTTGGTCTTTTACCAAATATGGCTATCTTCTGTATACCACCCCTACCCTGTCACAACACAACTGATTGGCTCAATCGCATTAACCTCTTGAAGCTCAGGGGCACTATTTTTAATTAGGAAAAATAACGTTCCCAAAGTAAACAGCCTATTTCTCAGGACCAGATGCTAGAATATGCATATAATTGACAGCTTAGGATAGAAAACACGCTAAAGTTTCGAAAACTGTAAAAATATTGTCTGTGAGTATAACAGAACTGATATTGCAAGCGAAACCCTGAGGAAAATCCAATCAGGAAGTACCTCTTATTTTGAAACCCTTCTGTTCCTTTGCATGCCTATCCTCCATTTAAAGGGATATCAACCAGATTCCTTTTTCTACGTCTTCCCTAAGGTGTCTACAGCCTTTAGACGTAGTTTCACGCCTATGTTGAAGAATGAGCGTAAACGACCACATTGCGTAAGTGGTGATGGCTTTCAGAGTGATTCTTGCATAAAAGAGAGAGGTACTGTAGCCATTTTCCTCCAGGTCCTACTGAAAAGCCAACTGTCCCGGTTGATATATTATCGAATAAATATTTGAAAAACACCTTGAGGATTGATTATAAAAAATGTTTGCCATGTTTCTGTCGATATTATGGATATCATTTGGATTTTTTTTCGCCATTCATGACCACTATTTCCGGTGGATTTCTGAACATAACGTGACAAACAAACGGAGGTATTTTGGGTATAAACATAATCTTTATGGAACAAAAGGAACATTTGCTGTCTAACTGGGAGTCTCGTCAGTGAAAACATCCGAAGATCATCAAAGGTAAATGGTTAATTTGATTGCTTTTCTGATTTTCGTGACCAAGCTTCCTGCAGCTAGCTGGACATAATGCTATGCTAGGCTATTGATAAACTTACACAAACGCTTGTCTTGCTATCGCTATAAAGCATCATTTCAAAATCTGAGACAACGGGGTGATTAACAAAAGGCTAAGCTGTGTTTCGCTATATTTCACTTGTGATTTCATGAATATGAATATTTTCTAGTAAGATGATTTGACCGTTGCGCTATGCTAATTAGTGAAGTTGCTGACAATTCTCCCGGATCCGGGATGGGTAGTTCCAAGAGTTAAGAAGGAAAGAAATTCCACAAATTCACTTGCACAAATGTTAATTGAAATGCATTCCAGGTGACTACCTCATGAAGCTGATTGAGAGAATGCCAAGATTGTGCAAAGCTGTCATCAAGGCAAAGGTTGGCTACTTTGAAGAATGTTAAATAGAAATTATATTTGATTTGTTTAAGACTTTTGTTTAAGACTACATGATTCCGTATGTTATTTAATAGTTTTGATGTCTTCACGATTATTTTACAATGTAGAAAAACCCTGGAATGAGTAGGTGTGTCCAAACTTTGACTGGCAGTGTATCAAGTGGGTAAAACCGCATGTAAACATTATTTAAGTGACAAGTGTTCAATGGCTATGCACATAGGGCAGCAGTCTCTAAGGTGTAGGTTAGTGTCCCGGGTGTAAGCCCGGGACACAACACTGAAATTCAGGGCAGGGTACTGGGCGGAGGCCAGTTAGTCATGACTGTTTACCAGTCTGATGGCCTGGAGATAAAAGCTGTTTCTCAGTCTTTCAGTCCCAGCTTTGATGCACCTGTACTGTCTTCACCTTCTAGATGGTAGTTTGCTCCCGGTTATGCGTGGGCTGACAGTTGCCATACCAGGCAGTGATACAGCCCGACAGAATGCTCTCAATGGTGCAGCTGTAGACATTTGTGAGGGTCTTAGGGGCCAAGACAAATTTCTTCAGCCTCCTGAGGTTGAAAAGGCATTGTTGCGCCTTCTTCACCATGCTGTCAGTGTGGAGGGACCATTTCCGGTCCTCACTGATGTGCAAGCCTAGAAACTTGAAGCTTTTGACCCTCTCTATTGCGGCCATGTCACCTGTAGTCCACGATCAGCTCCTTAATTTTGTTGACATTGCAGGAGAGGTTACCACTACGACAGGGCTCTCACCTCCTCCCTGTATGCTGTGTCATTGTTGTTGGTAATCAGGCCTACAGTACTACTGTTGCGTCATCAACAAACTTGATGATTGACTTGGAGTCATGCGTGGCCACGCAGTCATGGATGAACAGGGAGTACAGGAGGGAGCTGGGACCGGATGTGTTGAGGATCAGCGTGGCATAGGTGTTGTTGCCTACCTTCACCACTCGGGGTCAGTCCATCAGAAAGTCTAGGAGCCAGTTGTAGAGGGCGGGGATCAGACCCAGGGATCAGACCCAGGGACCTGAACTTCGTGATGAGCTTGGAGGGCACAAAGGTGTTGAAGGCTGTGTTGTAGTTGATGAACATCATTCTCACATAGCTCTTGTTCAGGTGGGATAGTGCAGTATGCAGTACAATGGAAATTGCGTCGTCCATTGGGGCAATACGCAAATTATTTTGGTTCTAGGGTGTCAGGTAAGGTGGAGGTGATATGATCCTTAACTAGCCTCTCAAAGCACTTCATGATGACAGAAGTGAGTACTACGGGGCAATAGTCATTTAGTTCCTTTACCTTCACTTTCTTAGCTACAGGAACAATGCTGGGCATCTTGAAGCAGGTGGGGACAACAGACTGGGATATGGAGAGATTTAATATGTCTGCAAACACTCCAGCCAGCTGGTCTGCACATGCTCTGAGGACAGCTTGGGGTGCCATCTGGGCCGGCAGCCTTGTGAGGGTAGTCAAGAGCAGCACAAGTGCAGCGCTCCACCCAATTTGCTCATGATAATACTGAGTAAATCAACATGAACACTTTGCTTTAAATATATTATGTGGAGAGTGAATAAGAGAGAGAACGTGTGCGTGTACAGTATATCACAAAAGTGAGTACACCCCTCAAATTTTTGTAAATATTTGAGTATATCTTTTCATGTGACAACACTGAAGAAATTACACTTTGCTACAATGTAAAGTAGTGAGTGTACAGCTTGTATAACAGTGTAAATTTGCTGTCCCCTCAAAATAACTCAACACACAGCCATTAATGTCTAAACCTCTGGCAACAAAAGTGAGTACACCCCTAAGTGAAAATGTCCGAATTGGGCCCAATTAGCCATTTTCCCTCCCCGGTGTCATGTGACTCGTTAGTGTTACAGGTGTGAATGGGGAGCAGGTGTGTTAAATCACACTCCCTCCTACTGACTGGTCACTGGAAGTTCAACATGACACCTCATGACAAAGAACTCTCTGAGGATCTGAAAAAAAGAGTTGTTGCTCTACATAAAGATTGCCTGGGCTATAAGAAGATTGTCAAGACCCTGAAACTGAGCTGCAGCACAGTGGCCAAGACCATACAGCGGTTTAACTGGATAGGTTCCACTCAGAACAGGCCTCGCCATGGTTGACCAAAGAAGTTGAGTGCACATGCTCAGCGTCATATCCAGAGGTTGTCTTTGGGAAATAGACGTATGAGTGCTGCCAGCATTGCTGCAGAGGTTGAAGGGGTGGGGTTCAGCCTGTCAGTGCTCAGACCATACGCCGTACACTGCATCAAATTGGTCTGAATGGCTGTCGACTCCAGTTGGAACCTGTGAAGCTCTGGTGAACTCCATGCCCAAGAGGGTTAAAGGCAGTGCTGGAAAATGATGGTGGCCACACAAAATATTGACACTTTCGGCCCAATTTGGACATTTTCACTTAGGGGTCTACTCACTTTTTTGCCAGCGGTTTAGACATTAATGGCTGTGTGTTGAGTTATTTTGAGGGGACAGCAAATGTACACTGTTATACAAGCTGTACACTCAGTACTTTACATTTACAAAAATGTGAGGGGTGTACTCACTTTTGTGATATACTGTATGTGTGTGAGAAAGAAAGAGAGAGAGAGAGAGGGGTGGGAGAGAGAGAGGGGGGTGCATGAAAACATTACACAATAATGTGGAAACTGATGAATGAAATAAGATACAGACAGGAAAGTATTAATGTGTCCTAATTTGAACTCCTGACTCCTGATTCAATGTGAGGGGTGTTGAGGTTTACTGGATTTTAGGTTTTGTTTTACAAATTCACAATACTTCTTTCTATTTAACGTAATTGCGCTTTTTTTTCAACAAGATTTTTTGCTTACGGTGGTATATGTCAAGCACAGTTCTTTGTAGCTCAGAATGTCACAACCCTCCAAGGTCATCTCCTTCCTGTCACACAGTCAATTCTGTAAGCTAGGGTCTTTTTTTCGCAAGGGAACATTTAATACTTTGCTAGTGCATGAATATGTAGTGCTTTGCTGGTGCATGAATATGTAGTGCTTTGCTGGTGCATGAATATGTAGTGCTTTGCTGGTGCATGAATATGTAGTGCTTTGCTGGTGCATGAATATGTAGTGCTTTGCTGGTGCATGAATATGTAGTGCTTTGCTGGTGCATGAATATGTAGTGCTTTGCTGGTGCATGAATATGTAGTGCTTTGCTGGTGCATGAATATGTAGTGCTTTGCTGGTGCATGAATATGTAGTGCTTTGCTGGTGCATGAATATGTAGTGCTTTGCTGGTGCGTGAAAAATGTACCCTTGCTAAAAAAAAGTTCATAGCTCACAGAATTGACTGTGTTGAATCAATACACTTGTTTGATGTCCATATCACTCCTTACAAATTCATATGGATATGTTGATGGAAATAGACTCTAGGTGGGAAAAGTAGCAATAATAACACCCGTTCAAGGTTTTTCAAAGGATCTAAATGGTTGTGACATCTGGAATGGGTGCATGCATGTCCTTGTGGAAGTGTAGGGTGAAATCAGCATTAGTGGGACACTTTTTGGTAGATCGCTATGTAGAAAATCCTAATCAGTCTACCGCAAACACAAATGTCCCACGACACCTGATGTCCCACTAATGCAGACTTCACCCTAAACAACAACATAGTGTTCCTGCAGCGATCCTGAGAAAGGGCAGCCTGTGCAAAACCGGTTCTCAGTATATTCCGTTACATAACGGATTTCTGCAGGAGAGGAGGGGGTTGCAGAGGGGCAGGGAATAGAGGAATACAAATACAGTTTCAGTCTGGACCAGATTCGACCAGTTTGGGTACAAGCACCCGCATCCCCCTGAATTTCTTTGTGTAAAATGGGTAGTGAGCATATTCCCATTTTTTCCCATCTGATTTGTAATACTTTTCTTGATAGAAACATTATGTGATGTGGTCCTCTCTTGCATGTCATTAGTTTAGCATGCTACATATGTGGTGGATTTTCATGCAGTGTAACCAATGCATCCTGCATTAAAAAAAATGCTTTTTTAAAGAATAGTCTGAATATGTTAGTGGAACTACCTTATGTCTGTGCAGGAAATTAATGAAATTCACTCACAAGCTATGAGTTATTATTTGAGTAGCAGACCTTTTACTTTGATTGGCACTTTGTGCCCAGACAGTTACACATAACTGCCTGTCAGTGTTCCACTCAGTGTTCCTCCCCACTGTAGAGATCAAAGGGTTGATAGATAGATGCCATGCAAGAAGACTGCGCCCAGTGTCAATGTCACTCACCCTGTGATGACATACGGCTAGACTTGTTTACATTTACATTTACATTTAAGTCATTTAGCAGACGCTCTTATCCAGAGCGACTTACAAATTGGTGCATTCACCTTATGACATCCAGTGGAACAGCCACTTTACAATAGTGCATCTAAATCTTTTAAGGGGGGGGGGGGTGAGAAGGATTACTTTATCCTATCCTAGGTATTCCTTAAAGAGGTGGGGTTTCAGGTGTCTCCGGAAGGTGGTGATTGACTCCGCTGTCCTGGTGTCGTGAGGGAGTGTGTTCCACCATTGGGGAGCCAGAGCAGCGAACAGTTTTGACTGGGCTGAGCGGGAACTGTACTTCCTCAGTGGTAGGGAGGCGAGCAGGCCAGAGGTGGATGAACGCAGTGCCCTTGTTTGGGTGTAGGGCCTGATCAGAGCCTGGAGGTACTGAGGTGCCGTTCCCCTCACAGCTCCGTAGGCAAGCACCATGGTCTTGTAGCGGATGCGAGCTTCAACTGGAAGCCAGTGGAGAGAGCGGAGGAGCGGGGTGACGTGAGAGAACTTGGGAAGGTTGAACACCAGACGGGCTGCGGCATTCTGGATGAGTTGTAGGGGTTTAATGGCACAGGCAGGGAGCCCAGCCAACAGCGAGTTGCAGTAATCCAGACGGGAGATGACAAGTGCCTGGATTAGGACCTGCGCCGCTTCCTGTGTGAGGCAGGGTCGTACTCTGCGGATGTTGTAGAGCATGAACCTACAGGAACGGGCCACCGCCTTGATGTTAGTTGAGAACGACAGGGTGTTGTCCAGGATCACGCCAAGGTTCTTAGCGCTCTGGGAGGAGGACACAATGGAGTTGTCAACCGTGATGGCGAGATCATGGAACGGGCAGTCCTTCCCGGGAGGAAGAGCAGCTCCGTCTTGCCGAGGTTCAGCTTGAGGTGGTGATCCGTCATCCACACTGATATGTCTGCCAGACATGCAGAGATGCGATTCGCCACCTGGTCATCAGAAGGGGGAAAGGAGAAGATTAATTGTGTGTCGTCTGCATAGCAATGATAGGAGAGACCATGTGAGGTTATGACAGAGCCAAGTGACTTGGTGTATAGCGAGAATAGGAGAGGGCCTAGAACAGAGCCCTGGGGGACACCAGTGGTGAGAGCGCGTGGTGAGGAGACAGATTCTCGCCACGCCACCTGGTAGGAGCGACCTGTCAGGTAGGACGCAATCCAAGCGTGGGCCGCGCCGGAGATGCCCAACTCGGAGAGGGTGGAGAGAAGGATCTGATGGTTCACAGTATCGAAGGCAGCCGATAGGTCTAGAAGGATGAGAGCAGAGGAGAGAGAGTTAGCTTTAGCAGTGCGGAGAACCTCCGTGATACAGAGAAGAGCAGTCTCAGTTGAATGACTGGTCTTGAAACCTGACTGATTTGGATCAAGAAGGTCATTCTGAGAGAGATAGCGGGAGAGCTGGCCAAGGACGGCACGTTCAAGAGTTTTGGAGAGAAAAGAAAGAAGGGATACTGGTCTGTAGTTGTTGACATCGGAGGGATCGAGTGTAGGTTTTTTCAGAAGGGGTGCAACTCTCGCTCTCTTGAAGACGGAAGGGACGTAGCCAGCGGTCAGGGATGAGTTGATGAGCGAGGTGAGGTAAGGGAGAAGGTCTCCGGAAATGGTCTGGAGAAGAGAGGAGGGGATAGGGTCGAGCGGGCAGGTTGTTGGGCGGCCGGCCGTCACAAGACGCAAGATTTCATCTGGAGAGAGAGGGGAGAAAGAGGTCAGAGCACAGGGTAGGGCAGTGTGAGCAGAACCAGCGGTGTCGTTTGACTTAGCAAACGAGGATCGGATGTCGTCGACCTTCTTTTCAAAATGGTTGACGAAGTCATCTGCAGAGAGGGGGGGGGGATTCAGGAGGGAGGAGAAGGTGGCAAAGAGTTGTGACACTGCCATGCTGATAGTGATGTCAGCATACTCCAGATGCCATAAAGAGAGCCTTCCATTGACACAACTAGACAAGGGATAGGTAGTTCTTATTTTGAAGTTATGAGGATGTTTTCATGGTCAATAAAGATAAAAGCTCCAAAGGTGATGAAGTACTTAGCCCTTACATGACATTACATCATATGTTCTTTGACAGAAAGAGAGGCAAATGAATGCTGGCCTATAGTGGCCTATAGTGTATTCAAAATGGATAGAATTGACCTTGATCATCACAATTCCACTGCTTTGGTTTTGCATTCAGTTCTGCATCTTCAGAAATGTAGTAGGCCTGAATATGGTGCCATTTATTAAGTCATAGGTCAGACAGACATAATAATAATGTGGTGTTTGAAGACAATTAATCAAACCGAAGTCTTTACATAATGTGTGTAAAGTACTAGAGACACCATGATGAGTATTGGTGAGAGGAGAGAGAAGGTTTCACACATCTGTCACCTGAGCTTTAATCTCTTGTTCTATGCAAAGAACATCAACCTGTTTAATGTAAATACAACAAATAGATTGTTTAGGGGATCAGAGGAATGTGGGTTGTTTGGGGCCCAAAAAACATTCATATAAATACTGTTTTTGTATGTATGAACTTAGATCTGTGTATACATAGAAATATTTCTTACATAAAACGTATTCTGATTGAGAGGAGAGGAGAGGAGAGGAGAGGAGAGGGGGGAAGAAGGAAGAGTGGAAGTTGTTCCAGGATTGGAATCTTTTCCCGGAGCTAACCACGCTGTTAATCCTGCTGTGGCTTTCATCTACATCTACTATATAGAGGGAAGAAACAGGCTTGCCCGAACCAAATCGCCTGACTCTGAACCTCACTGGTGGTGGGGCACTGTTTTAATAACTGTTATGAAGGAACCACTCTCTCTGAGTACCATTCTCTATTTAGGTAATTTGTCCATCATAACACTATTATAAACAGTTTAATATAGACTACAGTATGTAGTGTAAGGCCTGTTTCAATATGATTCTAAAAATGTAACAAATACTCTGAAGATCTTTTCCCACATTTTCCTAGAAATGGGATTTGAATCAAAAACCTTCAGGTCACACTAGGTCATCTCCTCCAGCCCCTGAGCCTCTGCGTTGGCCCATAGCTGTTGCTGTACCTGGTGTTTGCAGTGCCTGGTGCAGCCAGCACCATCACCATAAGAGGCTTACAGGAAACAGCTCTTAATGAGGCTTGACACGTTACAGCACAGGCCCCCGCCAGGAACAACACCACAGCTTTGTGCCCTCCTCTCCTTTGTGGTGCTGTGGCTATTACTAGCTAGCTAACAACAGAGTGAGCTTGTCTGCAGAACATACTGGAAACCCTGGGATCCGTTATCAGGATCACTGAACAGGTCAATGGAAGAGTCCTCAGCCATGCCTATGTTACTGCGGTGTTCTGTGATGTTACACGGTATGGGTGAATTACGCCACCTGGCTTAAGCCCATATGAATAAAGCACCAGAAAAACAGCTGATCTCAGGTGTTTCCAAGAATGCACATCAAAAGAGGATACGGATGCAGATTGCTGCCTGCTACACCCTCACTCTAACCCCAGACATACATAAACACACACGCACTCAATGCACACACACATATACACACACACTACCACACACCCTCTCACACATCACATGCAGGTACGGTAACTGCCAAAATAAGGGAAACACCAACATAAAGTGTCTTAATAGTCTGTTGGGCCACTACAAGTCAGGACACCTTCAATGCAACTTTGCATAGGTTCAACATCTGTCTGGAACTCTATTGGAGGGATGCAACACCATTCTTCCGAGATAAATTCTACAATTTGGTGTTTTGTTGATGGTGGTAGTGGAAAACGCTGCCACAGGCGCCGCTCCAGAATCTCTCATAAGTGTTCAGTTGGTTTGAGATCTGGTGACTGAGATGGCCGTGACATATGGTTTCCATAGCTTTCATGCTCATCAAATCATTTAATTAACCACAAATGCCCTGTGGATGGGAGCAATATCATCCTATGGGGCATAGCCATGATAGCCAAAATAATGGCCTGCCCAGCATTTTTATAAATGACTCTAAGCATGTTGGGATGTTAATTAATTAATGAACTCAGGAACCACCCCTGTGTGGAAAACACTCATTTACTCAAGTATTTCGTTTATTTTGGCCGTTACCTGTACATTCTCACACTGTCTCATTCACTCCGAAAAGTATGCACGTACATGTCAGTGTAATTTAATTTCAGCATTTTCATTCAGACCACCAGGCCAGTGTTAGTGTGCATGGCCAGGCGAGGGAAGGAGGACTTATTATGTTTGAAGTTAGATAAAGGCTTTAACCGTGCCCCTATAATGAAGCCAGTGAAATCAAAAGGGGGATTTCGAACAAACTGAACACACTATGAATAAACAAGCCACTCTTATATAATAACATATTTACAGTACACAAGGATGGAAATCCTCATTATCATAGGGGCCACACAATGGGCTTCAGAGTGGCATTTACTGGTGTCACATTGAGTTTGAGACCTTCGCCCTTGATGGCATTGGCCATTTATTGACACCCCTGCAGATCAGAGACATGGTATTACGGTTAACATGCACAAAGTGTCTATCTGTTTAAATGTATGTTAATCCATGTTCTCCATGTGAGATTATAATGACAGATTGCACAACACATTGAGGGTTAAAGTTAAAGGGACTTAATGGGGATTGAATTTTGGTGTTGTGCTCAATACTGTACTTCACAGAAAAGGTTCTGCACCAAATCTAAATGAGTTTAATCAGCTTACTGTACTATTTCCACAACTACTTCTTAGCACTGCTTCTTCTGCTATTACAACTAATACATTATTAGTTGTACGCCAGGACAGCGGAGTCAATCACCACCTTCCGGAGACACCTGAAACCCCACCTCTTCAAGGAATACCTAGGATAGGGTAAGTAAGGGTAAGTAATCCTTCTCACCCCCCCCTTCTCCCCCAACAAGATTTAGATGCAAGTGGCTGTTCCACTGGTTGTCATAAGGTGTATGCACCAATTTGTAAGTCGCTCTGGATAAGAGCGTCTGCTAAATGACTTAAATGTAAATGTAAATTATTATTTATACAACAACCATTACTACTAAAAATACTACTACAAGCACTGTACTTGTGCTATAGTGGTATTTATTTTCTTGTAGTTCAAGTTCATTCCCCTAGGTATTGACTGGGTGTCCTATACTATTATCACTGCTTTATCAGACATTCATTCCCAGTGCAAGACAAGCTGGTTGTACACAACTGCTCTACTAAACAACAGTAGCAGCATAGCTACATTCTTTCAGGTCAATTTTTCACCACATCTTTTTAACCAGACCAGTGTAAGTCTAGTGAGGCCCCTCGCATGGTCAGGAACTGACAGGCAGGTATGAACCATAAAGACTGAGATCAAAGTTAGCCGGGCTGAGATTATCGAAACCTTCATAGCACTCAGATTGTGTACCACAGTGCATTGTAGACACTGGAAGAAAGATGCTTTCAGAAACTAGTCGTTCAATTAAATGAATAACTGTTGAGTGGAACAGAACTGATTTAGTGGGAGCACGTGGAGTCCAACAGTATTTACAAGCCATAATAGTTATAGATTTACAGTAGCTCTCTGGGGTGCCCTGACCCTGCCAAAATACAAGGTATGTTTGTGACTCAGCTGTCACAAAGGTTCACCAGGTGCAGGTTCAAAGTCATCTTTCATAAAGTTAAAAAAGTGCTGTGTTGCCAATTGAACTGTGTGAGCAAGGAGACTTTGACTTTAAAAAGCTTGTTATTCAACCATTCATGTCAAACAGAAGATAATTAAACAATATGCAAGGAGAAGACAAACAGAACAGGATCATGGGAAGGTTTGTCCGATCCACCGGCAGGCAACAGTCACCAGGGCTCACGTTCAAGTGTTGTCCACTCAATGCTCTAGGTACATAAAGCACCCGTTGTTGGCATTGTATCAGAGTTTTAATGAAGATGGTTCAGCAAAATGTTTTTGCCATTGTGTGCCTGGAGCTGGGTATCCTGAATAATGATGTTTTTGAGGCATCTACCCACTCAGGCTGACGCCAGAGGGATGTGATACTGTAGAATACTCCCAGTCCTACTCGTTTCGGGTGACCTGGGTGAAGTTAAAAACGCTGCTGCGTGCCAAGCTTCTGAATTGGGTCTGCTAGGAGGAACAATTCCTGTTTTATACTGAAGTCCCCTCTGGTGTCTATTTTACCATAATGTAGCTGCTTTTGGCTGATGCAGTTCCCACGGTGTAGTGGGCAAGCAGGGGCTCAGTGTGTGCTTGCGTGCGTGCATCTGTGTGCGAATGCACGTGCGTGCATCTGTGTGCGAATGCACGTGCGTGCATCTGTGTGCGAATGCACGTGCGTGCATCTGTGTGTGAATGCACGTACGTACATATGTGTCTGCATGAGAGTACTTGTGTGTGTCTTTACCTGAATATCGGCTTCTGTTAAATTTTCTTTAGCAAGAGAGGTGGTGGTACAAAACAGACTGGACCACTGAGAATAGGGAATGGAAGGGCTATGGTGGAAAAAAGACCTTTCAACGCAACAGTGACGGAAAAGCGATCAAGGTAATTTTGAGGCTTTGTTCGAGGAGAAAGAACCTGAGTGTTTGTGGTGTGTTATTGTCAATCTGGTCTTGGGAAGGCACAGGGAGAACGGAGAAAATGTCAAGATAGGAAGTTAGTGTATACCTTAACAGAAAGAGGGACATCCCACTGGGCACAGACATCAATTCTACTTCTATTCCACGTTGGTTCAATGTCATTTCGCTGATTTAACCAGTGTGTGCCCAGTGGGGTTGTATTGTTTTTTAGGTCCGCTTTGCTATTCTCCTAAAAAATCAGACAGCCATATGGTTCTCATAGAGAGCTATATTGGTTTTTGTATTCAAGGAATTTAACATTACTCACTTCGGGCAAGTTTATGGACTCCAAAGCAACAACCCAAAACAAAATAACATGATCCTCCAAGTATGACGAATTTTCAATCTGATACTTGAGACTTTATACATTAACATAACATGCCTCTTAATATAGGCCTCTTTGTCAGCCTTGGAACGACTGATGGATAATTGAAGAGTTGTTTTTATCAGCGACATGAGGTTGGACCAGGAACAGGATCAGTCCCAAAGGCCAGAAATAAGGACAAGAATGAAATGAGAACCAGTTGGGTAATTTAAGTACAAACTTAGTTTTTGTCCATTCAGTTATCCAGTCAGAGGGTAAGATACATTTTTTTTATAGTGCAAGTAGCAGTCATAGTAATGGCAACCAAATCAATTATTTTGGAAAATTGCCATCATCCTTCAACCTGAGAATGCCCAAAGCTTGTCTATTTCTGTTTGGGAACAGCATTTGTGTAGACAGAATAACACATTTGTGGCCAAAATAAGTTCTAATGCCTTTACTAGTGTTGTAGTTGTGCAGCCCTTTCTGTGTGTTGATGACAGATGTACCGCACCAGGCCATGCAATGCTGAGACACCTGTGTGATACTTTAGCACCATCCTGCTCCATGTTGCCCCAAGGACATGTCCCATTTCCATGATTCCTATCAACAGTGGCCACTGGAGGGCAATCCCTGGCTTACAGGACCAGTGTTTGTAGCTGCAAGCCTGCCTGGGGCAGAGATTCAGCCTAACCAAGGCTGAAAAACAACACAAGGCCAGTACAAAGTCGAAAGCACTTTCCAAATCTGAGATGATGATACGCAAATAGGGAGGGTTTAGTCAAATGGATTGTAAACTCTAAACTCACTGACATTGATTGGCTTACATTCACATTGATAGTGGGTGATTTGATAAATATACGTAGGCCTAATATTTGTAGAACCACTTTAATTGTATCACTTAAATAATAAGACATAAACTGTGCTGGAGAAAATGCCCATATAATATGTATCTCTCCTTGAGTTATCATTAGAGCTAAATTCAAACATGTAGATGGAGATTATGGTCCATCGGGTCACAAGTAGTAATGTCCATTGGTTCACCTTGCTGCTATTGACGTAGGTTCTCGAACATAGTACAGTTGTTCTTTTCACATGAAATCATTCATATGCTGCACTTTCTTTCATTTTCCTTCTGTACAGACTGGCTCACCATCTCAACAGGCTGTTCAGTGCAGCCTTCAAGGTTATACTCAGGGCTTTACTGTGTGAAGGCCAGACATTTCATCTGATACACTGAAGTCAGGTTTAATAGGCCTTAAAGTTATTCTTGTAGAGTTACATACACTGAGTGTACAAAACACTAAGAACACCTTCCTAATATTGAGTTACACCCCCGACCCCCCTTTTTCCCCTCATAACAGCCGCAATTCGTCAGGGCAAGGAAAGTGTTCCACAGGGATGCTTGCTGGCCCATGTTGACTCCAATGCTTCCCACTGTTGTGTCAAGTTGACTGGATGTCTTTTGGGGGGTGGACTTTAACACCAATGACTCGTGGCTTAACTTGGACTTATGACTCGACCTCACTTGTTACCCTCCCCAAGCCCAAATATAAAAAATTGTGCTATTAAAAAAAGTGTGCAGTGCAGAGGAACTTCAGCAGCTGAATTCAGATGGAGCCCTTGGAAAGATTGATACCCAACATTACTATTTTCGGATATAAAGACGACTTGCAACTTGAAAAACATGCGGGAAGAAAATTACAGATGGTGGCGCAACAATTTCCAACTTTGTTCGATATTTGAAGCTGCAGAAAGAACTGTAAGTCGTGACTAATACAGTATAGCCGACAGCTAAATATTGTATTACTTTACTAGTGTATCATGTAGGCTAACGTAACGTTAAATCAATTAGCCTCACTAACACAGTCAGTTAGTGCGGGAACGTGATCATTGCAACCAAGATTGAGCTACAACTGACTAGGCAGTTGGTAGCCTAAATCTTGCCTGATGTTACTGCTGTTCCTGAAGCCATTGGCATACTGTAACCACAGAGAGAGAGAGAGAGAGAGAGAGAGAGAGAGAGAGAGAGAGAGAGAGAGAGAGAGAGAGAGAGCCTACATCGCCTGATTGCGCCCCATAGCGCATAGTCAATAGTCGATCACTATTGGGGAGTGGGGGGTCTTTATCATGGCTACCCATGTATTTCCATGGAAATATAACGTTCATTTGGAAAGTAATAAATATATAGTTATTTTAAAGCATTCATGATTTGCGTAAATGTAACATACTAACTATTACTCTTGTTAAAAATATGAAATGGTATTACATTTGGGGAAGAGCACATTATGACTCGAAACTCAAAGTTTATGACTTGAGACTTGACTTGCTACTTGCGGTCTTGACTTGAGACTTGACTCGAACTTGCCTGTCTTGACTTGGGACTTGAGTGCTATGACTTGAGACGTACTTGTGAATTGTAAAACACCTCTACTCCCATACCCTGTTTAAAGGCACTTAAATATTTTGTCTTGCCTATTTACCCTCTGAATGGCACATACAGACAATCCATGTTGTCCTTCCTTAACCTGTCTCCTCCCCCTTGAAATTGCCTACCCTGACCCTAAGCCTATCTACCATCCCGTACCTTTACCCCACTACTCTGGATTACTGACCTCTGCCTGCCCTGACACTGAGCCTGTCTGCTGACCTGTACCTTTGCCCCGCTACTCTGGATTACCGACCTCTGCCTGACCTGACTCTGAGCCTGCCTGCCGTCCTGTACCTTTTACTGCCCATGTTTGAATTAATAAACTTTTGTTACTTTGACATTGTCTGCACCTGGGTATTACCTTCAAACGTGTTAGTACGAACTGGCCATGACTGACCCAGCAGACCCGGGCCAGCTGCGCAACATCATCTCCTCCCAAGGAGCCAACATCGGGAGGCACGAGGGACTGCTCCGTGGCCTTATGGAGGGGTCCAAATGTTGGCTGAACGCCATGACCGGACATTGGACATTTTGCTGGAGCAATTCCGCGGGTTGTCTGGGATGCAGCCTACCACAGTGTTAACCTCACAGCTCCTCAGTAACCCAGCTGCTAGCATTGCTGTCTCATCGGTCACTCCACCTTCTCGGGAGCCCCGCTAACCCCCCCCCCCGAACGCTTCAATGAAAAGCCAACCACCTGTCTGGCATTTCTAGCTCAGTGTGCCCTCGTTTTTTGAGCTTCAGCCCTCCTCTCCTCCTCGGATTGCTCCCATCTCATCACATTGATGTCTGGGAGGGCTCTCACCTGGGATGCGTTAGTCTGGAAGGGTTCGTGGGAGAGGTGAAGAAGGTTTTTTATGCCCCATTCTCCGGGAGAGAAGCTGCCCGGAAGCTAACCTAGCTTCGGAAGGACTCCCGCAGTGTGGCAGACTATGTGGTGGATTTCCGCACGTTGGCAGTGGAGAGTGCTTAGAATATGTTCCTGCACGGCGTCCCGGAGGAGGATTTCGGATCCCTCATTGCTTTGAGCATCCGAATTGATGGGCGACTACGGGAACGACGGAGGGAGAGTAAATTCGACTTTGCATGAACGTCCAGGGATTCCACCTTGCCTCTGAGTCATCTTGGAAGTCCCCAACGATCCCCTTGCCGAGAGAACCCAAGGCTTCTCGACCTTCCCAGAGAGTTGACAAAGAAGGCTGAGTCATCACTTCCCGATCCTATGCAACTAGGTAGAGCTGGGCTGTCGCCAGTGGAAAGGCAATACAGGTTCGACACGAAGAGTTGTCTGTATTGCGTGACTCTTGGTCATTTTGTATCCTCTTGACCGTTAAAAAGACAAGGCTCACTGGTAGAAGCGAGTACTCTGGTGGGCCATATGTAGAACTTTCCTGCTTCCCTTGCTCGCACCCCTTTTCATTCCATTCTGCTGTGGGGAAACCAGTCCACATCTCTTCGGGTCCTCATTGTCTCTGGGGCCGATGAGAGCTTTTTGCACGCTACTCTGGCTTCTGAGCTGAATATTCCCACTCAACCCCTCTCCAATCCCATTTCTGTTAGAGTGCCGTACGGGCGCTCTGTAGGCCGGGTCATTCATAATACCACTCCCATCAACCTACGGGTGTCATGGAATCACAGCAAAACTATTAAATTCCTGCTCATTAGGTCTCCTCATATTCCTGTGGATTCTTCTGGCTTCAGCGACACAATCCCCTCCTCAACTGGTCTACTGGTGCCATCATGGGCTGGAGTTAGTTCTGCCACACCCATTGTCTGAAGTCAGCGCAACCTGCCCGGGACATCTTCCTGGGGGTTTGGAAGGTGCCCCAGACCATTCCACTATTCCCGTGGAGTGCCAGGACCTTTGGGAGGTGTTCAACAAGGCCCACGTCACTTCACTTCCGCTGCACCAACCATATGACTACGGGATTGACCTTCTCCCTAGCACCACTCTGACCAAGGATGACTGTACTCATTGTCGGGACCAGAGATCAAGGCTATGGACACCTACATTGGGGACTCCCTAGCTGTAGGATTTATACGTCCTTCGTCCTCTCCCGCCGGCGCAAAGTTCTTCTTTATGGAGAAGGGCCCGTGCATCGACCACCGGGGAATCAATGACATAACGGTGAAGAACCGCTATCTGCTACCACTCATCTCCTCGGCGTTCGAGCTGCTCCAAAATATGCTTTTGAAACATAGCTAAACAAGCATTTGTGTAAGAGCATTCAAATAAAATAATGTACCTTTGAAGAACTTCAGATGTTTTCAATGAGGAGACTCTCAGTTAGATAGCAAATGTTCAGTTTTTCCAAAAAGATTATTTGTGTAGGACAAATCGCTCCGTTTTGTTCATCACGTTTGGGTAAGAAAAAAACAGAAAATGAAGTCATTACAACGCAAACTTTTTTCCAAATTAACTCCATAATATCGACAGAAACATGGCAAACGTTGTTTAGAATCAATCCTCAAGGTGTTTTTCACATATCTATCGATGATAAATCATTCGTGGCAGTTTGGTTTCTCCTCTGAGGAAATGGAACGCACATGGACCTGGAGATTACGCAATAATTTTGACGCAGGACACCGGGCGGACACCTGGTAAATGTAGTCTCTTATGGTCAATCTTCCAATGATATGCCTACAAATACGTCACAATGCTGCAGACACCTTGGGGAAACGACAGAAAGTGCAGGCTCATTCCTGGCGCATTCACAGCCATATAAGGAGACATTGGAACACAGCGCCTTCAGAATCTGGGGCATTTCCTGTATGAAATTTCATCTTGGTTTCGCCTGTAGCATTAGTTCTGGGGCACTCACAGATAATATCTTTGCAGTTTTGAAAACGTCAGAGTTTTTCTTTCCAAAGCTGTCTATTACATGCATAGTCGAGCATCGTTTCGTGACAAAATATCTTGTTTAAAACGGGAACGTTTTTTATCCAAAAATTAAAAGAGCGCCCCCTATCTCGAAGAAGTTAAGAAAATTACTGTAAAAACTTTGAAATCCCAGTGGATTGATGAGGAATTTAAAAAAGTGTATGGTTGAGAGGGATGAGGAAAAAGAAATGACAAATAGGTCTGTACAACCGATTTACAAAAATACTGCAAATTGAGAAATCATGTGACAAAATTGAATAAAAAGAAGAAGAAACTACACTATGAAACAAAGATAAATGACATAAAGAATGACAGTAAAAAGCTTTGGAGCACCTAATATGAAAGGCAAACTCCGCTCCCTTCATTGAATCAGATGGCTCATTCATCAGAAAACCCACTGATATTGCCACCTACTTTAATTAATTTTTTAATTGGCATGATTAGCAAACTTAGGCATGACATGCCAGCAACAAACGTTGACACTACACATCCAAGTTTATCTGACCAAATTATTGAATTCCGTAAAGTAAGTGTGGAAGAGATGTACAAAATTATTGATAACTATCAACAATGACAAGCCACCGGGGTCCGACAAATTGGATGAAAAATGACTGAGGATAATAGCGGATGATATTGCCACGACTATTTGCCATATCTTCAATTGAAGCCTACTAGAAAGTGTGTGCCCTCAGGCCTGGAGGAAAGCAACGGTCATCAGCCTGTTACCAACACTTTGTCCACTTTTGGAAAAAATTGTGTTTGACCAGATAAAATGCTATTTTACAGTAAACAAATTGACAACAAACTTCCAGCATGCTCATAACAAAGGACATTCAACAAGCTCAGCACTTACATAAATGACTGATGATTGCCTGAGAGAAATTGAAGATAAAAAGATTGTGAGTGCTGTTTTGTTAGACTTCAGTGAGGCTTTTGACATTATCAATCTTAGTCTGCTGCTGGAAAAATGTATGCATTATGGCTTTACAACCCTTGCTATCTTGTGGATAAAGAGTTACCTGTCTAACAGAACACAGAGGGTGTTCTTTAATGAAAGCCTCGCCAACAAAATCCAGATAGAATCAGGAAATCCCCAGCGCAGCTGTCTAGGCCCCTTACTTTTAAAAATCTTTACTAATGACATGCCACTGGCTTTGATCATGTATGCGGATTACTCAACCCTATACACATCAGCTACCACAGCGACTGAAATGACTGCAACATAACAAAGAGCTGCAATTAGTTTCAGAATAGGTGGCAAGGAATAAGTTAGTCCTAAATATAACTGTCATGGTCAAAACATGTTGATACAACAGTAGCTAGGATGGGGAGAAGTCTGTCCATAATAAAGTTCTGCTCTGCATTCTTAACAGCACTATCAACAAGGCAGGTCCTACAGGCCATAGTTTTGTCGCACCTGGACTACTGTTCAGTTGTGTGGTCAGGTGCCACAATGGGAGACTTAGGAAATTGCAATTGGCTCTAAACAGGGCAGCACGGCTGGCCCTTGGACGTACACAGAGAGCTAAAATTAATAATATGCATGTCAATCTCTCCTGGCTCATGTTGAGTGCACCGAGCTGTCTGTTTGAACTACTGGCACACAGCTAGGACACCCATGCATACCTCACAAGATATGCCACCAGAGGTCTCTTCACAGTCCCCAAGTCCAGAACACACTATGGGAGGCGCACAGTACTACATAGAGCCATGACTACATGGAACTCTATTCCACATCAAGTAACTCATGCAAGCAGTAAAATAAGATTTTAAAAACAGAGAAAAATACACCTTGCGGAACAGCGGGGACTGTGAAGCGACATAAACATGGACACAGAGACACATGCATACAAACACACGATAACACACACACATACACATGGATTTTGTGTTGTAGATATTTGGTAGTAGAGTAGGGGCCTGAGGAAACACACGTAATATGTTGTGAAATCTGTTGTAAATGTATTGGAATGTTTCTAAAAATTTTGCTGGACCCCAGGAAGAGTAATGGGGATCCATAATAAATACAAATACAAATAAGGGATCAAAGCTTTCACCTGGATTTACCTTGTTAGTCTATGTCATGGAAAGAGCAGGTGTCCTTAATGTTTTGTTAACTCAGCCCTCTGGGACAGTGACCCTATTGCCTACTAACCTCAAGACACACACCAAGAATTTGTGCTTGGGGGAACATGTGTCATCCCTGCCTCGTGTGCATCATTGTGTTTTGAATACTGCGCAGATTAGAGTAAATTCATTCTCAGTGATGACAATCTTCGCAATTGCAAACAGAAAGACACATCTTCTTATTTTTCTCCATTTCCCCTTTACCCCAGTCTTTGTGCCTGATTTAGGCAGTGGTGTGTATTGGACGCAAATCCAATCACTCTGTTCTGAGGAAAATAAAGGATTTGTTGGGATTAGGACTATACCACCAGAAGAATGGCTCTTAAAAACTGATGTGCCCCCCCCCCCCCATCAGATGCATGATCAGGCCTTAATCTCAACATCACTGGGGCTCAAGGGGCTGTGGGGTAGGCATTTTTTCCTCTCTCCATGTAATCATGTGTCACTCTTTGGGTCAGAGGGAGGACTAAAGTGCTCAGTTCAGCAATGTATCCATTGTTGCTGATGTAATCTCAGAGCATTGGAGTATTTTAAGAATGTAGAACTCTTCACAGAATAATATTACAAAAGCTGACGGATTGCGGAAGAGTCTTCAAAACTCGCACGCATGTCTGTCTGCCAGACATGGTCATGCATGTCTTGAGTGCATGAAGATGACAATTGTTTCAGTGAGTGTGTGTACGTATACGTGTACATGTGTGCTTGTGCATGTGTACGTATGTATTGGCATACCTTATACAGTTTATTTTTTTCTCAGCTGAAGTCTTAAATGACTTGATAACCCTGACACACTGTTGGCAATTCTGATATAATCTGTTTCAGGGTTTTACATCAACAATTGTGGTAAACCATCTAAGCACATGGAGAACAACTTTAACAGTTTTATTCATGCACAGTAAAATATACTGTCATCTGTGATTGAATTGCCATCTACAGTATGTAGAGTGCATTCGGAAAGGATTCAGGCCACTTGACTTTTCCACATTTTGTTACACACAATACCCCGTAATGACAAACCAAAAACAAGTTATTAGAAATGCAAATGTAAATTTTTTTTTTTTTTTTACATTTACATAAGTATTCAGACCCTTTACTCAGTACTTTGTTGAAGCACATTTGGAAGCGATTACAGCCTTGAGTCTTCTTGGGTAAGACACGACAAGCTTGGCACACCTGTATTTGGGGAGTTTCTCCCATTATTCTCCGCAGATCCTCTCAAGCTCTGTCAGGTTGATGAGGAGCGTCGTTGCACAACTATTTTCAGGTATCTCCGGAGATGTTTGACCGGGTTCAAGTTCGGGCTCTGGCTGGGACACTCAAGGACATTCAGTGACTTGTCATGAAGCCACTCCTGCATTGTCTTGGTTGTGTGCTTTGTGTCATTGTCCTGTTGGAAGGTCTGAGGTCCTGAGCGCTCTGGAGCAGGTTTTCATCAAGGATCTATCTGTACTTTTCTCCCTTCATCTTTCCCCTGATCCTGACTCGTCTTCCAGTCCATGCCGCAGAAAAACATCCCCACAGCATGATGCTTCCACCACCATGCTTCACCGTAAGAATGGTGCCAGGTTTCCTCCAGACGTGATCCTTGGCATTCAAGCCAAAGAGTTCAATCTTGGTTTCAACAGACTAGAAAAGAGAATCTTGTTTCGTATTACATTTACATTTAAGTCATTTAGCAGACGCTCTTATCCAGAGCGACTTACAAATTGGTGCATTCACCTTATGACATCCAGTGGAACAGCCACTTTACAATAGTGCATCTAAATCTTTTAAGGGGGGTGAGAAGGATTACTTTATCCTATCCTAGGTATTCCTTAAAGAGGTGGGGTTTCAGGTGTCTCCGGAAGGTGGTGATTGACTCCGCTGTCCTGGCGTCGTGAGGGAGTGTGTTCCACCATTGGGGAGCCAGAGCAGCGAACAGTTTTGACTGGGCTGAGCGGGAACTGTACTTCCTCAGTGGTAGGGAGGCGAGCAGGCCAGAGGTGGATGAACGCAGTGCCCTTGTTTGGGTGTAGGGCCTGATCAGAGCCTGGAGGTACTGAGGTGCCGTTCCCTCACAGCTCCGTAGGCAAGCACCATGGTCTTGTAGCGGATGCGAGCTTCAACTGGAAGCCAGTGGAGAGAGCGGAGGAGCGGGGTGACGTGAGAGAACTTGGGAAGGTTGAACACCAGACGGGCTGCGGCGTTCTGGATGAGTTGTAGGGGTTTAATGGCACAGGCAGGGAGCCCAGCCAACAGCGAGTTGCAGTAATCCAGACGGGAGATGACAAGTGCCTGGATTAGGACCTGCGCCGCTTCCTGTGTGAGGCAGGGTCGTACTCTGCGGATGTTGTAGAGCATGAACCTACAGGAACGGGCCACCGCCTTGATGTTAGTTGAGAACGACAGGGTGTTGTCCAGGATCACGCCAAGGTTCTTAGCGCTCTGGGAGGAGGACACAATGGAGTTGTCAACCGTGATGGCGAGATCATGGAACGGGCAGTCCTTCCCCGGGAGGAAGAGCAGCTCCGTCTTGCCGAGGTTCAGCTTGAGGTGGTGATCCGTCATCCACACTGATATGTCTGCCAGACATGCAGAGATGCGATTCGCCACCTGGTCATCAGAAGGGGGAAAGGAGAAGATTAATTGTGTGTCGTCTGCATAGCAATGATAGGAGAGACCATGTGAGGTTATGACAGAGCCAAGTGACTTGGTGTATAGCGAGAATAGGAGAGGGCCTAGAACAGAGCTCTGGGGGACACCAGTGGTGAGAGCGCGTGGTGAGGAGACAGATTCTCTCCACGCCACCTGGTAGGAGCGACCTGTCCAATCCAAGCGTGGGCCGCGCCGTATGGTCTGAGAGTCCTTTAGGTGCCTTTTGGAAAACTCCAAGTGGGCTGTCATGTGCCTTTTACTGAGGAGTGGCTTCCTTCTGGCCACTCTATCACAAAGGCCTGATTGGTGGAGTGTTGCAGAGATTGTTGTCCTTCTGGAAGGTTCTCGCGTCTCCACAGAGGAACTCTGGAGCTCTGTCAGAGTGACCATTGGGTTCTTGGTTACCTCCCTGACCAAGGCCCTTCTCCCCCAGTTATTCAGTTTGGCTGGGTGTCCAGCTCTAGTAAGAGTTTGGTGGTTCCAAACTTCTTCCATTTAAGAATGAGGAAGGCTACTGTGTTCTTGGGGACCTTCAGTGCTGCAGAAATGTTTTTGTACTCTGTGCCATGAGACAATCCTGTCTTGGCGCTCTACGGACAATTCCTTTGACCTCATGGCTTGGTTTTTGCTCTGACATGCACTATCAATTGTAGGACCTTTTGAAGACAGGCGTGTGCCTTTCCAAATCATGTCCAATCAAGTTGTAGAAACATCTCAAGGATGATTAATGGAAACAGGATGTACCGGAGCTCAATTTAAATTCTCATCGAAAAGGGTCTGAATATTTATGCAAATAAGGTATTTCTGTTTTTTTGTCATTAATACATTTATTTTCGCTTTGTCATTATGGGGTATTGTCTGTAGATTCATGAGTAAAAAAATATAATAAAATGTGGAAAGGGGGAAGGGGACTGAATCTGTATGTGCACTACAACCACGATGCCTTTATTATAAACATGGCTAAAAGGGTACTTGATGAAGTTTGGGGCATTGCTGAATAATGTGTTTGAAATTGTGTATTTTTTCCCCGTATGGACGGTAAGGCACAAAGTGTTTCTGAAATGTGTAAGCATGTGTGCCAACTTGTGTCAAAACAGTGTGGCTATACAGATGTAGAATCTGAGCCAGTGTGCTACTGCTAGAAAATAATCCTGCAGCAAGCAACAGCAAAATGTGAATTATTATGTTGATTAACATTTTTGTAGGGGTTGATACATGTTTTGTAAGGGAAAATGAACTCTGATATTTCAAAGTGGAAATGTGAAACTTCAAAAGCCTTTTTAAACCTCAAATACACTACACGTTCTACATTTCCTGTTCTCCTGCAACACGGTGATCAAATGAAGATCCTACACCTGTACATTATGTCAATACTTACATACATCTTGGCAGTGGTGTAAAGTACTTAAGTAAAAATACTTTAAAGTACTACTTAAGTAGTTTTTTGGGGTATCTTTACTTTACTATTATATTTTTGCCAACTTTTACTTCACTACATTCCTAAAGAAAATGATGTACTTTTTACTCCGTACATTTTCCCTGACAACCAAAAGTGCTTGTTACATTTTGCAAGGAAAATGGTCCCATTCACACACTTATCAAGAGAACATCCCTGGTCATCCCTACAGCCTCTGATCTGGCGGACTCACTAAACACAAATGCTTCATTTGTAAATTATGTCTGAGTGTTGGAGTGTGCCCCTGGCTATCTGTCAATAAACATATTTGTGCCGTTGTGCTGGTTTGCTTAGTATAAGGAATTTGAAATGGTTTATACTTTTACTCTTACTTTTGATACTTTAGTATATTTAAAACCAAATACTTTTAGACTTTTGCTCAAGTAGTATTTTACTGGGTGACTTTCCCTTTTACTTGAGTCATTTTCTATTAAGGTATCTTTACCTTTACTCAAGTATGACAATTGAGTACTTTTTCCACTACTGCATCTTGGACATGATGTAATCCTGGTATAGTTCAGCATCATTCATGTGAGAATAGCAAGTGGATTCATTTGGTGCTCATTTAGGATATTGGAATTATTGCATACTGCCCCATTACCTTCACAATGCTGCGTCTGTGATGACTATATTTAGTTGTGTTCTATGCTTGGCAATCAAAGGCAAAGACAACGACTACAGGCGCTGGGAATAGCGGCTTGGTAAATGTACAATATTTGATAAAACATCTTAACGGTCTTACTTATGATCCAACATCTTATATTTTGATCCTTGATTCATGATTCCTTTATGCAACCTAACCCTGTAGGTTGCATAAAGGTCTCAGTTAGGCCCTTTGCTCTGATCATGCATAGACTCTGCTGAGGCAGAAGGCATGAGACTGGGGCAGACGTTGGCAGAGCCTGCTGTCCGTAACCATGATTACATGATCAGGAACCCACCCATTCTGTTGCCTACCTGGATAGCATGTTAAACTGACTGCTCCCCTACTTTACATTGCATAAGTGTGTGTTCATTTGTGTGGGCAGGCGTGCATTTAAAAAAAATGTAACCTCTATTTAACTACGCAAGTCAGTAAAAAACAAATTCTTATTTTCAATGACAGCCTAGGAACAGTGGGTTAACTGCCTTTTTCAGGGGCAGAACAACAGATGTTTTCCTTGTCAGCTGAGGGATTTGTTCTTGCAACCTTTCCGTTCCTAGTCCAATGCTCTAGGCTACTAGGCTACCTGCCATCCCGTGTGTGTATGCATGTGTCTGTAGTTATTCTGATAAACATTGTGTCTCTAACTTTAAATTGCCTATTGATCAGTCATTGAGAATTAATTTATTAATAAAATAATAGGATCAAGAATCACTGGGCCAGTTAGAACCAATCGAATTGGGTCATATAATTTCAGAGATTTATCTGATTTGTTTGTGATCTTCATTTACCTCGAAGACGTTATTGGCCTGACCCAACCTCATAAAAAGAAAGCAGTCTGTCTGAAGCATGAGCTTATCTCTGTTTACAGCTGTTACTTTGGCCGCATGACTGGCCATATAATCATCGCACACCTTGGTCGACACTGTTGATGCGTTATTCTGAGTAGAGTGAAAACCACCTCGTGAGCTTTTTCCACGTCATGACCCAGTCCCCTATTCACCTGGTGTTACATAAAATAACAACCTACAGGGCCCTCCATAATTACTGGCTACCTATGGTGCTTATCTGGTGTTACATAAAATAATAAACTACAGTTCCCTCTGTAATTATTGGGACAGTGAAGCATTTTTTCTGCTTTTGGCTCTATACTCCAAAAGTTTGGATTTGAAATCAAACAGTGACTATGAGGCTGAAGTGCAGACTGTCAGCTTTAATTTGAGGGTATTTGAACTGTTTCGAGAATATCATACACCCAAGACATGCAAACCTCTCACCATTACAATAACATGGGAGGTTAACATTTTTGTCTGGGTATGATATTTGTGTGTCTGTAACGTTCTCACTCATCATTATTCGCAATTCATTCAGGATTATCTACAATCATTGCAGCATCCACATGAATTCAGATGTGTTTAGAAACATATTCCATTCGTATTTATTTTAAAAAGTACTCTAAAAGGACACAATACATTATTTACCATTCATTTCACTTGGGCACAAAATAATCTGAAACACAACTAAAGCAAAGTCACAAGCTTGATGTAGTCTTTGCATGCTATGAATGTGGGACCAAATATTTCACTTTTTACTACTTTAATACACATATAAGGGAATTTGTCCCAATACTTTTACTGCCCTAAAATGTGGGTACCATGTTCAAAAAGTGCTGTAATTTCTAAATGGTTGACACGATGTGGATTCAAATATCCTCAAATTAAAGCTGACCATCTACACTTTAACCTCATATCCATTGTTTGATTTCAAATCCGAACTTTTGGAGTATAGAGCCAAAAGAAGAAGTAATGCTTCACTGTCCCAATAATTACAGAGGGCACTGTACATGTAATCTACTGTATCTGTGTCTGACTGATACCAGAACAAACAATACCAAGATTAAAGGATTTGTGTGGCCGTCATTCTCCCCTCCTCCCTCCCTCTCTCTTGTTTCTTATCTTAATATTTACAATAAATAGAAGAAAACATAGGCAGATCTTTGTGTCATAATGAGATTTATACACAGCAGCTGCTTACTGTTTCCAGTACCAAGTGTTATTTTACCTGCAGGGGCAAGAGTAGCCCTTTTATCAAAAACATGGGTGTGTGCGTGGGTGTGGGTGTGGGTGTGAGCACTTTAGGTACTCTACTGAATGTGTGTATCTGTCTAAAGGCTGGTAGCAGGATAGGCAGACATATCACATGTCACATACATGTCAGGGGCAGTGTCCTGGAGGAAGAAGCATGATTTTTGTTGAGTCAGTGACAGCACAATAGATCCATTGGAAAGACAAACAGAGAGGTGTCCTGGTGTGGACTAGAAGCCTGTTTATATTCCTGAGCAGCACAAACAACAGACATCATTGCCTGGCCGTTTCCTCTCACTGTGTGTTTGTGCCACACTGCTATGGGAGTGCCACCTATTCAGCATGACGTCGACAGAAGACATTCCCCCGACGCAGTGAGGTTTACTGCCTATTCAGTAAGTGTGTCATTTAGTGTGGAGATAGGCGTATGTGTTTCCCATGACACGTTAGTACGTAACTGTGGCCTTGGGCATGACTTAAGGGGTCTTTGGCCAAGTTTCTTGATTAGCTTTAACCCTCCTTTCACCACACCTTCAGTGTCTAACATTGAGACATAACTTCTGTAGTCTTGAGTGAGCTTATCGGGTGCAGTAAGGTTACACTATTGTTTTGTCTTTCCTTATGAACTTCTCCAGGGAGATGTACAGACAGTTGAAGTCGGAAGTTTACATACACCCTAGCCACGTACACGGAAATGCAGTTTTTCACAATTCCTGACATTTAATCCTAGTAAAAATTCCCTGTCTTAGGTCAGTTAGGATCACCACTTTATTTTAAGAATGTGAAATGTCAGAATAATAGTATAGAGAATTATTTATTTCAGCTTTTATTTCTTTCATCACATTCCCAGTGGGTCAGAAGTTTACATACACTCAATTAGTATTTGGTAGCATTACCTTTAAATTGTTTAACTTGTGTCAAACGTTTCAGGTAGCCTTTCACAAGCTTCCCACAATAAGGTGGGTAAATTTTGGCCCATTCCTCCTGACAGAGCTGGTGTAACTGAGTCAGGTTTGTAGGCCTCCTTGCTCACACACGCTTTTTCAGTTCTGCCCACAAATTCTCTATAGGATTGAGGTCAGGGCTTTGTGATGGCCACTCCAACACCTTGACTTTGTTGTCCTTAAGCCATTTTGCCACAACTTTGGAAGTTTGCTTTCGGTCATTGTCCATTTGGAAGACCTATTTGCGATCAAGCTTTAACTTCCTGACTGATGTCTTGAGATGTTGGTTCAATATATCCACATAATGTTCCTCCCTCATGATGCCATCTATTTTGTGAAGTGCACTAGTCCCGCCTGCAGCAAAGCACCCCCACAACATGATTCTGCCACCCACACGATTCACGGTTGGGATGGTGTTCCTCGGCTTGCAAGCATCACCGTTTTTCCTCCAAACATAACGATGGTCCTTATGGCCAAACAGTTCTATTTTACTTTCATCAGACCAGAGGACATTTCTCCAAAAAGTATGATATTTGTCCACATGTGCAGTTGCAAACCGTAGTCTGGCTTTTTTATGGCGGATTTGGAGCAGTGGCTTCTTCCTTGCTGTGCGGCCTTTCAGGTTATGTCGAAATAGGACTCGTTTTACTGTGGATATAGATACTTTTGTACCTGTTTCCTCCAGCATCTTCACAAGGTCCTTTGCTGTTGTTCTGGGATTGATTTGCACTTTTGCACCAAAGTATGTTTATGTCTAGGAGACAGAACGCCTCTCCTTCCTGAGCGGTATGACGGCTGCGTGGTCCCATGGTGTTTATACTGCGTACTATTGTTTGTACAGATGAACGTGGTACCTTCAGGTGTTTGGAAATTGCTCCAAAGGATGAACCAGACTTGTGGAGGTCTAAAAAAAAAAGGTCTGAGGTCTTGGCTGATATCTTTTGATTTTCCCATGATGTCGAGCAAAGAGGCACTGAGGTAGATCTTGAAATACATCCACAGGTACACCTCCAATTGACTCAAATGATGTAAATTAGCCTATCAGAAGCTTCTAAAGCCATCACGTCATTTTCTGGAATTTTCCATGCTGTTTAAAGGCACAGTCAACTTAGTGTGTGCAAACTTCTGACCCACTGGAATTGTGATACAGTGAATTATAAGTGAAATAATCTCTCTGAAACAATTGTTGGAAAAATTACTTGTGTCGTGCACAAAGTAGTTGTCCTAACCGACTTGCCAAAACTATAGTTTGTAACAACAAATTTGTGCAGTGGCTGAAAAACGAGTTTTAATGACTCCAACCTAAGTGTATGTAAACTTCCGACTTCAACTGTACATACATTGTCATACAGTTTAAACTGTATATTTCTACAGCTGGGTATCTTTACTAGAGATACACATTAAAGGAAAAGTGCTTTGAGGGCTAAAACACACTGAGAGATCCTCATGTTCAGTGTGACTTCTGTTGAACAATCTATTTCCCTATACGTTGCAATAGTCTGGCTCTCTGGGTGTGCTGAGTGAGAGGTATGATGAAATGTAGCGGATTTTCATTTTCCAAGAGAACAAGAAACACGTTTCCCTTCTGTCAATATAACCTATAAGAATTAATTCAATGACTCACTTGTTTCAGCGAAAATACCACTATTTCTCGGTGACTTGTTTGTACTGTATGTGTGAGTTCAGTAGATCTGTGTATATATATATATATACTGTATATATACTGTATATACATACATATGTGGCTCCTCTGAGTTCAGTTGATGTTTGTTTAACCTCATGGATAGATCAGGCCCTAAATAGTACTCCCTGTAGGCCTGGGTGTTAATGCTCTCCAACTGTCACGATCGTCGTAATAACATTCGGACCAAGGTGCAGCGTGATATGGGTTCCACATCTTTTTATTCGTGAAACGCAAAAAAAACAATAAAGAGCAAACGACACGTGAAGCTATGGAGTGCTCACAGGAAACAACACATAAACAAGATCCCACAAAAACAACAGAGGGGAAATGGCTGCCTAAATATGATCCCCAATCAGAGACAACTCTAAACAGCTGCCTCTGATTGGGAACCATACCAGGCCAACATAGAAATAAAACAACCTAGATTACCCACCCTAGTCACACCCCAACCTAACCAAAATAGAGAATAAAAAGGCTCTCTATGGTCAGGGCGTGACACCGAACACTATTTGCAGTATCAGCAGGATTCAACATTTACCGCTCAGCTAGGCCAAAACCCCAAAGTAGTTCCTACTTAGACTGTGCCCTCGGTTTCCCCTTCTGCTCTGGATTCTGACCTACATATTCGTTCCCTTCCCTTGTCATTTTTTTTGTGCAACGCAGGATTTCTATTCTGCCAATGTTTCCACTTCAATGCATATATCTGCAAGTATAATTTATATTTTACTTTTGTCACCCGCAAATCAGTCTCCTTATTCTTTATTTTTGTCCAGCTGTAAATCTGTGAGAAGAAGAATGCTGACTCAGCGTTTTACGGACATTTTGTGTTGCATTGTTTGTGACCAGCTTTTAGAATCTGACTGTGATTGTAAACCGATTGACCCTTTTAATGTTGTGCAATGAGATATACTCTGCTCTGATTACAGGATACTGTAACAGTTAATTATGTATATGTCTATCTATAAAACCTAATGAGCGTCCTTGTAGCAGCTGACTGTGCATGCTACTCATTGACTGCCAAAGCTGACTGCCAAAAAATGGAGACTTGGGAGGAGAACTGTCCCTTTAAGGAATCGGGAACAACTTGTACAAACCTGCTGTGGGTGTTACTAGCAGATTGAGGCTGATTGTCATTCATTTTGCCCTGGAGGCAGCACTGATCAATTTCCACTAGATGGGACAGCTGCAGTGGCAACCTGTCATTCAGGACAGGTGGGGGAGATCCCCACCTGTTTTGAGCACCACACGTTCAGGCTTGCCTGTTTTGCTTGTTATTTTGGCATCAATATGTGTCACATATCAGTTTGCAAACATTGTAAAAAAATATATAATTGACTTAATAAAGCAACATACAAACATGGTCTCTTTTTTGCTTTCTTGAGTGAGGCAGCTCCAAAATGCAGGTGTTTGAGCCGAGCTTAGTGCTTTCCGTGGTGGTGGGACTATCCATCAGAAAATACAGAGCATTGTGCCTGATAGGCTCAGTTTTCTGTCACTCGTGGGACAGTACGTCATCTCCAATTCTAAGGTTAGAGCTCGAAAATGTTTGCCCTTTGGGTTCAGCCATAGAGTTATATTAGAAGTGCCCATCCAAGAAGGCTCAAGGTCATTGGCCACAGATAGATTGACATCAAATCACGCTTTATCTACAGAGGCTTTGATTGGACTGATCAGGTCAACATCATACATTCAAAGTCTTAGCTAGCAGTCATCATCAGTTGTCATCAAGTTGACAATCTACTGGCAAATCCTTCTTAATCCTTGTCATATGAAGAGAAATAATGAAGAGATTATAGATAAACATGTATCGGTGGTTATCGACCATTGGAAATTGCAAATTCAACAATGGGTTGTTTGGAAGGAATCAGTGGCTAACTGCAAACATTGCAAAGAGACCACTAACGTTAGCCTACTATTCAATGGAGTAGCTGTTTTTTCCCCACTGAGTTCCCACCATAAATCCAGAGAATGCCAGACTTTGATGACAAAGTTTGATGACAGAATTTGCCCAAAAAGGACCGCTGCTACACCTTCACAAGGTGAGCCCAAAAATGTCTTATATGTTGCTGCATAAATTATGTAATATGCCAGGGAGAAATTTATACTGTAGCGGAGAAAGTAAAACTAAGTGTATGTTGTGCAGTAAGCTGTTTGTAGCCCATGTGCTGTCCCAAATAGTACTGTGTTCACTGTGAGGTATGTGCTGTGTTCACTGTTAGGTATGTGCTTTGCTCTCGGTGTATCAAAGTCATAATGAAATGACAAATTCTCTCCTTTAGCCCAGGCTTTGTTGTAAGAACAACAGATCTGTGTGATCACCCTCTCCGTAGCCGATGTGAGTAAGACCTTTAAACAACTTAACATTCATTCAGACCAGAACGGGTACTCAGAGCATACGCTGACCAGCCAGCATGTGTATTCACTGACATTTTCAATCTCTCCCTGACTCAGTCTGTAATACCTACATGTTTCAAGCAGAACACAGTGTGCCCAAGAATGCCAAGGTAATCTGTCTAAATAACTATCTCCTCATAGTACTCATAGCCTTTGAAAGGCTGGTCATGGCTCACATCAACACCATCATCCCAGACACCCTGGACCTACTCCAATTCATATACCGCCACTACAGATCCACAGATGACACAATCACTATTGCACTCCACACTGCCCTTTCCCATCTGGACACCTAGTTATATGTACATATCTATCTCAATGACCTCGTGCCCCTGCACATCGACTCGGTACTGGTAACCCGTGTATATAGCCAAGTATTATTACTTTTATTAATACGTGTTTACTTTTCTATTATTTCAATTCAATTCAATTCAAGGGCTTTATTGGCATGGGAAACATGTGTTAACATTGCCAAAGCAAGTGAGGTAGACAACATACAAAGTGAATATATAAGGTGAAAAACAACAAAAATGAACAGTAAACATTACACATACAGAAGTTTCAAAACAGTAAAGACATTACAAATGTCATATTATATATATATATATATATATATATATATATATATATATATACAATGGACAAATAGTTAAAGGACACAAGATAAAATAAATAAGCATAAATATGGGTTGTATTTACAATGGTGTTTGTTCTTCACTGGTTGCCCTTTTCTCGTGGCAACAGGTCACAAATCTTGCTGCTGTGATGGCACACTGTGGAATTTCACCCAGTAGATATGGGAGTTTTTCAAAATTGGATTTGTTTTCGAATTCTTTGTGGATCTGTGTGATCTGGGGGAAATATGTATCTCTAATATGGTCATACATTGGGCAGGAGGTTAGGAAGTGCAGCTCAGTTTCCACCTCATTTTGTGGGCAGTGAGCACATAGCCTGTCTTCTCTTGAGAGCCATGTCTGCCTACGGCGGCCTTTCTCAATAGCAAGGCTATGCTCACTGAGTCTGTACATAGTCAAAGCTTTCCTTAATTTTGGGTCAGTCACAGTGGTCAGGTATTCTGCCGCTGTGTACTCTCTGTGTAGGGCCAAATAGCATTCTAGTTTGCTCTGTTTTTAATTATCTTTTTGTTTTCTCATGATTTGGTTGGGTCTAATTGTGCTGTTGTCCTGGGGCTCTGTAGGGTGTGTTTGTGTTTGTGAACAGAGCCCCAGGACCAGCTTGCTTAGGGGACTCTTCTCCAGGTTCATCTCTCTGTAGGTGATGGCTTTGTTATGGAAGGTTTGTGAATCGCTTCCTTTTAGGTGGTTGTAGAATTTAATGGCTCTTTTCTGGATTTTGATAATTTGTGGGTATCGGCCTAATTCTGCTCTGCATGCATTATTTGGTGTTTTACGTTGTACACGGAGGATATTTTTGCAGAATTCTGCGTGCAGAGTCTCAATTTGGTGTTTGTCCCATTTTGTGAAGTCTTGGTTGGTGAGCGGACCCCAGACCTCACAACCATAAAGGGCAATGGGCTCTATGACTGATTCAAGTATTTTTAGCCAAATCCTAATTGGTATGTTGAAATTTATGTTTCTTTTGATGGCATAGAATGCCCTTCTTGCCTTGTCTCTCAGATCGTTCACAGCTTTGTGGAAGTTACCTGTGGCGCTGATGTTTAGGCCAAGGTATGTATAGTTTTTTTGTGTGGTCTAGGGCAACAGTGTCTTGATGGAATTTGAATTTGTGGTCCTGGTGACTGGACCTTTTTTGGAACACCATTATTTTGGTCTTACTGAGATTTACTGTCAGGGCCCAGGTCTGACAGAATCTGTGCATAAGATCTAGGTGCTGCTGTAGGCCCTCCTTGGTTGGTGACAGAAGCACCAGATCATCAGCAAACAGCAGACATTTGACTTCGGATTGTAGCAGGTGGAGGCCGGGTGCTGCAGACTTTTCTAGTTTAAGCTGCATCCCTGTCTAACCCCACGACCCTGTGTGAAGAAATGTGTGTGTTTTTTGCCAATTTTAACCGCACACTTGTTGTTTGTGTACATGGATTTTATAATGTCATATGTTTTACCCCCAACACCACTTTCCATCAGTTTGTATAGCAGACCCTCATGCCAGATTGAGTCGAAGGCTTTTTTAAATCAACAAAGCATGAGAAGACTTTGCCTTTGTTTTGGTTTGTTTGGTTGTCAATTAGGGTGTGCAGGGTGAATACGTGGTCTGTTGTACGGTAATTTGGTAAAAAGCCAATTTGACATTTGCTCAGTACATTGTTTTCATTGAGGAAATGTACGAGTCTGCTGTTAATAATAATGCAGAGGATTTTCCCAAGGTTACTGTTGACACATATTCCACGGTAGTTATTGGGGTCAAATTTGTCTCCACTTTTGTGGATTGGGGTGATCAGTCCTTGGTTCCAAATATTGGGGAAGATGCCAGAGCTAAGGATGATGTTAAAGAGTTTTAGTATAGCCAATTGGAATTTGTTGTCTGTATATTTGATCATTTCATTGAGGATACCATCGACACCACAGGCCTTTTTGGGTTGGAGGGTTTTTATTTTGTCCTGTAACTCATTCAATGTCATTGGAGAATCCAGTGGGTTCTGGTAGTCTTTAATAGTTGATTCTAAGATCTGTATTTGATCATGTATATGTTTTTGCTCTTTATTCTTTGTTATAGAACCAAAAAGATTGGAGAAGTGGTTTACCCACACATCTCCATTTTGGATAGATAATTCTTCGTGTTGTTGTTTGTTTAGTGTTTTCCAATTTTCCCAGAAGTGGTTAGAGTCTATGGATTCTTCAATTACATTGAGCTGATTTCTGACATGCTGTTCCTTCTTTTTCCGTAGTGTATTTCTGTATTGTTTTAGTGATTCACCATAGTGAAGGCGTAGACTCAGGTTTTCCGGGTCTATGTTTTTGGTTGGACAGGTTTCTCAATTTCTTTCTTAGATTTTTGCATTCTTCATCAAACCATTTGTCATTATTGTTAATTTTCTTCGGTTTTCTATTTGAGATTTTTAGATTTGATAGGGAAGCTGAGAGGTCAAATATACTGTTAAGATTTTCTACTGCCAAGTTTACACCTTCACTATTACAGTGGAACGTTTTACCCAGGAAATTGTCTAAAAGGGATTGAATTTGTTGTTGCCTAATTGTTTTTTGGTAGGTTTCCAAACTGCATTCCTTCCATCTATAGCATTTCTTAATGTTACTCAGTTCCTTTGGCTTTGATGCCTCATGATTGAGTATTGCTCTGTTTAAGTAGACTGTGATTTTGCTGTGGTCTGATAGGGGTGTTAGTGGACTGACTGTGAACGCTCTGAGAGATTCTGGGTTGAGGTCAGTGATAAAGTAGTCTACAGTACTACTGCCAAGAGATGAGCTATAGGTGTACCTACCATAGGAGTCCCCTCGAAGCCTACCGTTGACTAGCGTGCGACAAAGCTGCAGGAGTTGTGACCCGTTTTTGTTGGTTATGTTGTCATAGTTGTGCCTAGGGGGGCATATGTGGGAGGGGATGCTGTCACCTCCAGGCAGATGTTTGTCCCCCTGTGTGCTGAGGGTGTCAGGTTCTTGTCCGGTTCTGGCATTTAGGTCGCCACAGACTAGTACATGTCCCTGGGCCTGGAAATGATTGATTTCGCCCTCCAGGATGGAGAAGCTGTCTTCATTAAAATATGGGGATTCTAGTGGGGGGATATAGGCAGCACACAGGAGGATATTTTTCTCTGTTAGGAGAATTTCCTTTTGAATTTCTAGCCAAATGTAGAATGTTCCTGTTTTGATTAATTTAATGGAGTGAGTTAGGTCTGCTCTATACCAAATTAGCATACCCCCTGAGTCCCTTCCCTGTTTCACACCTGGTAGTTTGGTGGATGGGACTACCAGCTCTCTGTAACCTAGAGGGCAACCAGTGGTTCCATCTCCTCTATACCAGGTTTCTTGCAGGATGACAATGTCTGTATTACCGATTTCTATGATGAAGTCCGGGTTTCTGCTCTTTAGGCCAAAGGCAGATGACCTTTCTCTATTGTATTGTTCTCTGTATTGTTGGGAAGTGCGCGTAAGTACGCGTTTCACTGCTACTCCCCACCTGTTGTTTACGAAGCATGTAAACGGCATACAAGTCTTTTTGGTATGTGAGCATGGATTTACTCTGACTACTTTCTTCAGTAAGGTTGTGAAGACTCTGTTGAAGGTCTATATAAATGGCACGCAAATGTAGTTTATATACAACTATTTTGCTGAGCATGACCTATAACTGTAAGGCTGCGTCAGAGTTCAGCTGGTTCACGATACATGGCACATAGCTACGCTTCTAAGCTATTAATACCCAGTTGCATTGGTGAGATTAGTGCACTGATATAGAGCACATTTCTTTATTTAACAGAGTCTGGCTGTATGGAGAGCGTTTTCTTGTGAGAAATAGCTCAGTCATGAACTATTCTACCGCTAGGCTGGCTCCATTCACAAAGTCTTCCCCTCTCCCGGTCGAAGTCGGTCTTCTGGTGTTTTTAACTACAGGGGTCCTTTTTTTCCAGTCACATCATGAAAAAAACACACACCCTTTTCTTTCTAACTGTATGTCCCATAATAGCGTGATTTTCCATGGGCTTAAGGATATAGATGGTGCAAAGCGTGATTTTCCATGGACTTAGAGGATGCAAAGCCATTCATTGGAGAGAGAGGTGGATAGATTTTCCAGAGATGGTGCAAAGCCATTCATTGGAGAGCGAGGTGGATAGATTTTCCATGGGCTTAAGGATAGGCGCTAGGCCAGAGATGGTGCAAAGCCATTCATTGGAGAGCGAGGTGGATAGATTTTCCATGGGCTTAAGGATAGGCGCTAGGCCAGAGATGGTGCAAAGCCATTCATTGGAGAGCGAGGTGGATAGATTTTCCATGGGCTTAAGGATAGGCGCTAGGCCAGAGATGGTGCAAAGCCATTCATTGGAGAGCGAGGTGGATAGAGGTGGATAGATGTTCTATGTCGATGTTTATGAGGTGTTGGGTTTCAGATTTAGAGTTGCTTTGACAGAAGTTACCCATTGGGCACAAACTGGTTGAATCAACTTTGTTTCTATTTCATTTCAACAAATAAAATCAACGTGTTGACGTTAAATCAATATGGAAAACTGATTAGATTTGTAAAAAGTCATCAACATAAAGGGATTTCCGTCATCTTTGTCTTTTTTTAGGTGAAAAGTTTTCACCTACATTTTCACCTAAATACAAAGACATGGTTAGAATTCTTGTTGATTTCACATTGAATACACATTAGTTGACAACTTAATCAAATGTAAATCAAAATTAGACATGGAAATGACATCTGTGCCCTGTGGGTAGTAACCTGCAGGTTGGAATATATTGTCATGAACTTGCCCTGAAGGCAGTGTGGTCACTAGCTGGCACAACCAGAAAGTCACAAAATCAGATTTTAAACTAAACCTAACCTTAACCACACCGCTAACCCTAATCTAATGCCATTTTTGTTTTCATGAAATTTTACGATATAGCCAATTTTGACTTTACAGCTGGTCAATGGCGATTTCAGCATGCAAAAAAATTAAATGTGGGATACATGCCAGCAAAGTCACTACACAACACAACACTAAACAATACATTAATTGCCCTATAGCGGTAACAAACGGCGCCCACAAACTATTAAGGCCTACATTATGTTGTCCCAACATCAGAGTCCCAATACAATTCAGCTGGCAGTGAAACAGTTAATTCAGCCTCATTTACTGCCTTTTTAAAAAACATAGCTGATATGGCTGACTTGCTTAAACAGATGTGGTTTCTACTGACAATTGAGATGTACAAATCATGGCACAAGGGGACGACAAGCAGATGAGAGGAAATCCGTAATTTCGATTAAGTCATTAATGAGCAAGCGATGACGGACATAGTCAATATAACTATTTGTTCAGCACTTTTGAAATATACAGTGACAGAATTCAGAACATGGGCCGTTCTTACAGTATACTCCCTGTACAACAAGTCAGAACCATAGGATAAATAAAGGGGGCATATAAACAGACAATGAAAGCTCTTACAATATTCGATGATTACATTTCTCTAAAACAGGTTATAGGATATTTGGGATATTTGGTCAAAACCTGTACAGTAGGGAGGGTGACAGTCTCATGTGAAACAGGGTTCAACATTTCTGCTGGGCTATTACTGTAGGTCAGGACAGGAGAGAACCCAGTCGGCATGCTGTGGAACTTCAGGCATGGGGCTAGCTAGCGTGCTCTGATTTACAATACTTTCCAGTTACACATTTGGCCAGTGTTTAGTGGTTGTCTATCTTGGACCAAGGCTGTTTGTTTGGCTCCACTCTTAGAAAAAAAATTCTGTCTTGTATATTTACACATACAGTATTGTGTTGGTAGATGTGATTTCCTTGAAACATATGTACACATGTGCCTGCTTGTATATATAGTACCTACGTGTGAATGCATGTTCATGTCTGCATGATGTGTGTGTATGAGTGTGTATCGGACCTGGAGAGCATGGACTCAAAAGCAGTAGCGATTTTAGCATGTACATTTTGGTGTGTGTGTGTGGGGGGGGGTGCTTGCCAGCAAATCCACTACACAAAACAACACTAAACAATACATTAATTGCCCTATAACGGTGAAAAACGATGCCCAGAAACTGTTAGGGCCTACATAAAGCTGTCCCAACAGCAGTCCCAACACCTTACCACTGCTACATCTGGCTAACAGCGTAGCCTTGTCTGGCAGCGAAATGGTTCATTCAGCCTCATTTACTGCCTTTAAAAAAACATAGCTGATATAGCTGACTTGCTTAAACAAATGTGGATTCTACTGACAATTGAGATGTACAAACTATGGCATAAGGGGACGACCAGCGGATAAGAGACCATTCGTAATTTGGATATAGTCAATATAACTACTTGTTTAGCACTTTTGAAATGTTCTATGGCAGGAGCCAAAGGGCTTAAATGTTTTATGTCTACCCTTACTACTTGGCCGTGGCGTAGTGTCTCCATGAGCGACAGAACACTGAGCCAATCATGGCGCAACCACAGAAAGCACTGAGCTAGGCTGAAACACCTGCATTTTGGAGCTGCATTACTCAAGAAAACAAAAAAGAGCATGTTCGTATGCAGCTTTATTAACTCAATGATATATGTATATAGTTTTAAATTGTTTGCAAACTGATATGTGACTCGTATTAATGCCAAAATAACATGGGAAACAGGCCAGCTCTGCCCCACCTGCCCTGAATACATTTTTCATTTGGGCAAATCAAGTCTGACATTTTAAAGTGGAAATGACAAACTGCACAGGAAAATGATCTGCGACAAGAGAGTGATCAAATTAAGATAGCAGATCTGTATTAAATATGTGCCCAGTCATACAGGGCTCTGACAGAGAGGGGAATGCGGCAAATCCCTCTCTTCAAATGCCCCTTAAATGTACGCTGCTTTCTCATAAAAGGATTATATGGATTCCAAGCCAAGACAGAAACATTCCTTGCCTAGTCTGCACTTGGTCTATTTCTGCCACATGGTCCTCTGCAGAATCATGTTAATTCCATCTATTCTCTCTTCTCTCTGTCTTGTTCAATGTCTATATCACACCATCTATGTCTAACCTGGTTTACAGCTAACGTGCAGTATGTCATCAGATGTTTATTATCTTGACTTCTGACTCACTATGCATTTGAGTGGAAACGGTGAAGCACTGGATTGTACTGGCGTAATGTGTGTTACACAATGACCAGAGTGTTTTTACCATGCAATGCAATGCAGAGAGACGATTGGCAGAGCTTCAACACAGCTGATTGATGGCACTGATGGCCCTAAAATGCAACGATATGCTGTTTTTAACACGGACACTATGCCAATAAAGGGCAAGGTGGGGTGGAAATCTACACTGACAAATAATTGCATGAATCTTTGAAGCGGGCTAATCTTGCGGGTATTGTACAAGGTCCTATTTGGAAGAACTGATTCTGTTCTTTTTCTCCATGTTACATAACAAGGATGTTTTTTTTTCTCACCCCACCCCACTGCTCACGCCTCCCAGTCCATACAAGAACCATCTCGACCAAGCCTGTACATTCCGGTGGTCGTCATAGCAACAAAGCAGCACCATCCCTCCCCTTCCTTTGTCCATGCAGCTCCCTCTCTGCATAACTCCAGTTTCTCCGGGAGGAGGCTACTGGGATTTTATATGCAAGGATTTAGCTTTCAAGAAGGGTGTGTGGAGGGATGGAAATTTGAATGGCGGTGGTATGGCTGCTGTCCAACCAAGGGGCTTGCTTAGTGACACTGTAAACATGCAGATATCCCCCATCCCCTCCCCTGCCTACACACCCTCTTTCTGTTAGGTAAAAGAGCATAACCAGCACAAACTAGAAAACCGCTAGACATGCATGGGTTAGGTGGAAGGATATGTTACAAGCAATACAGACATTGTTCCTTCCACAAAGCAATTGCATCTTGACATGTTGAATAGGAGTTATTCTAAGGCAAGGATTGTTGATGCAAATGTATCAATTACTCTATTGCATTGAATTCCTCCACCATTTTAATTGTACTTATGGTAAGGGGATCAGACTTAATAGTGGGGTGGCGGATAGCTGGTTAACTGTAAATGCAATGCTTGATGCCTGCAATGTACTTATATGGTGGCATTTTATCTTATTCCTTCTTAGTCCATTGATTCTGAGGTAACTGTATATTCTGAATTGGATTGCAAAACATGGAGGTGAACAGGACTCAAATCACAATCAAATCGAAAGGTTTTATTGGTCACATCCGCCGAATACAACAGGTGTAGACTTTACAGTGAAATATTTACTTACGAGCCCTTTCTCAACAATGCAGAGTTAAAAAGTAAGACAAATATTTGCTGAATAAAAAAGGAAATAGTAGCACAATAAAAACAATAATGAGGCGTTATACGAGTATCAGTACCGAGTCAATGTTCAGGGATACGAGGTAGATTAAGTAATTGAGGTAATACAGTATGCACATGTGGGTAGGGGTAAAAGTGACTATCAGTGGTGGAAAAAGTTGAGTAAAAATAAAGATACCTTCATAGAAAATGACTCAAGTAAAACTAAAATTCACCCAGTAAAATTATACTTAAGTAAAAGTCTAAATGTATTTGGTTTAAATATATACTTAAGTATCAAAAGTGAAAGTAAAAGTATAAAACATTTCAAATTCCTTATATTAAGCAAACCAGGCACCATTTTCTTTTCTTTTTTAATTCATGGATAGCCAGGGGCACACTCCAACACTCAGAGATCATTTACAAATGAAGCCTGTGTGTTTAGTGAGTCCACCAGATCAGAGTCAGTAGTGATGACCAGGGATGTTCTGTTGATAAGGGCGTAGATTGAACCATTTCCCTGTCCTGCTAAGCATTCAAAATGTAACAAGTACTTTTGGGTGTCAATGTACAGAGTGAAAAGTATAATATTTTCTTAAAGAATGTAGTGAAGTAAAAGCAAAAGTAGTAAAAAAAATATAGTAAAGTACAGATACCCCAAAAAACGACTTAAGTAGTACTTCAAAGAACTTTACACCACTGATCAGGAAATAATAAACAGAGTAGCAGCAGTGTGTGTGTGTGTGTGTGTGTGTGTGTGTGTGTGTGTGTGTGTGTGTGTGTGTGTGTGTGTGTGTGTGTGTGTGTGTGTGTGTGTGTGTGTGTGTGTGTGTGTGTGTGTGTGGTGCATAGTCAGTGCAAGATAGTCCAGTGCAAAACAATTAAGATGAATACATAATGAAGGGGGTCAATGTACATTTTCTGTCTAGGAATTTGATTAACTGTTCAGCAGCCTTATGGCTTAGGGGTAGAAGGTGTTCAGGTGCCTTTTGGTCACTGACTTGGCGCTCCGGTACCGCTTGCCAACAGCCTATGACTTCGGTGGCTGGAGTTTTTGACAGTTTTTAGTGCCTTCCTCTGACACAGCCTGGTACAGAGCCATTCTGTTATGCTCTTGTAAAACCTCAGAAAACTTCAGTCAATTCCAAGGTATACAGATATTTTTGATTTGATTAATTTTCTCTCCAGAATGGGGTGGGGCCTGTTCCAACAAAGATGTCCTAGAATGCATTTTTGATGATACCTGAAGATTAATAAAGTGTAGGAAAACTTCAAAACATTGCATTTCTAATGTTTGTGGTACTGATTTGACAGTCTGGTAAAGGCAGCAAAAACACTTTGATATAAAACATACAAGCACAAGATATGGGGTGTAATCATTAGTCTAAACAGTCGCAAAACAAATTCAGGTAGGTCCCTCCCCATTTTGTAACATTTGCTTCCGTTTAAGGAAAAGTTTTGCAACAGAATAAGGGTAATTATATATGCCAATTAAGGGACTTCTTTTTTGATTTTGGGGGGGAAATGCCAAGAACAACATGACAAAGGTTTGTAAGTCGCTCTGGATAAGAGCGTCTGCTAAATGACTTAAATGTAAATGTAAATGTAAGGTAAAGTACATGACTAGGGAATTTGCCAGACAACTTTTCTCCGAAGTGACCTGCTTTGTACTTTATGATTGGCTGACTTGCTTCTCACTGAGCCAATCAGTACACTTTGTAACTTTTCTGTTGTAGGGCCAGATAGGATGTAGGTAAAAGGTCCGACAACAAATCTTGCCAGCACCCCCTTTCCCCTCAGGCAGCAGAGGGAGGAGGACAGGCTAAGTCAATATTTATGTCCTGTGAAGTGTCGATGTTCCTGCACGTCCAGGGGAAAAAATCCCCCCCCCCCTTTCCCTTACAGAGTAAACACATTTTTCTACCACGTGACTGACTGACATCTTCCTTGGCTAAAATACTTATTGGTTCTGGTCCAGTCTAGCCAAGGGAGGGGACAGTGATGAATCAGCGGAAACACAGGCTGCCGCTGCAAGCTCAGCAAAGAGATCAGTAGGATCATTCGGTATTTCCCCAAGTCCTAGAAGGAGCTTAAATAGATATACAAACATTGAAGAGGATGACATGTTTTAAGTTGTTATCAGTGGAGCAGTCAGGTGACCTAGTGGTTAGAGTTTTGGGATTGCTAATTTGAATCCCCCATGCTGACAAGGTGAGAGAAAAAGATCTGTTCATATCTGTTTCTGTTTCTCAAGAGAAGTTGGGCAAAAAAACACATTTCCAATACACATGTGGAGTAGGACAAATATGAGCACCCTCCTATTCTTTATCGAATCAAATGTGGGTCAGTAACTGGGTAACTTCGTTAAAAAAAACTTTGGATTTTACCTCATTTTAACATTCTATCATAAAGAGCACATGTTTAACTTCATACAAAAAAAATAGTTTTCCAATCTCAAGAGGCTAAATTTTAAAAACATATACATATTGAAAGGGGGATACCTAGTCAGTTGTACAAATTCATTATCAAATCAAATGTGGATCAGATTTCCGGTCACAACTTGCAGACTTGCTGCTGTGCGTTTTGTTGCTAATCTTACTTTGCTACCTGACAACTTTACGTTTTTTACTTTTAATTACCATTTATATTTTTATTTTTTCCCTCACTCAACTTTTTTTTTTTTCATTCAACTTTTTCACTCCGGACACTTTATCTGGACGTGGTTCGTCAGGCCCTCCACCAGCCGAAGCTAAGTAGTAACATTAACATGATGTCTTGTAATTGCAGTCGTTCTACTCATAATATACAGGAGAATGATCGCTTATGGCGAGGATAGCTGTGCTGCAAGCCCAGCTTCAGACGCAATCGTTAGGCAAGGGTAATTTCAGTGAAGGAAAGGATGAAACAGTGTCTGTGCCACCAGTAAGTACAGATAGTAGTATAAATCCCCTCGCACGGGGCACAGTGTCTCCTAACCCCTCCTGTATAAGTCTCCAGTATTTATGCTGTAGTAGTTTATGTGTCGGGGGGCTAGGGTCAGTCCGTTATATCTGGAGTATTTCTCCTGTCTTATCCGGTGTCCTATGTGAATTTAAGTATGCTCTCTCTAATTCTCTCTTTCTTTCTTTCTCTCGTGGAGGACCTGAGCCCTAGGCCCATGCCTCAGGACTACCTGGCATGATGATTCCTTTCTGTCCCCAGAGCACCTGGCCGTGTTGCTGCTCCAGTTTCAACTGTTCTGCCTGCGGCTATGGAACCCTGACCTGTTCACCGGACGTGCTACCTGTCCCAGACCTGCTGTTTTCAACTCTCTAGAGACAGCAGGAGCGGTAGTGATACTGTCAATGATCGGCTATGAAAAGCCAACTGACACTTACTCCTGAGGTGCTGACCTGTTGCACCCTCGACAACTACTGTGATTATTATTATTTGACCATTTATGAACATTTTAACATCTTGGCCATGTTCTGTTATAATCTCTACCTGGCACAGCCAGAAGAGGACTGGCCACTCCTCATAGCCTGGTTCCTCTCTAGGTTTCTTCCTAGGTTTTGGCCTTTCTAGGGAGTTTTTCCTCGCCACCGTGCTTCTACACCTGCATTGCTTGCTGTTTGTGGTTTTAAGCTGGGTTTCTGCACAGCACTTTGAGATATCAGCTGATGTAAGAAGGGCTATATAAATAAATTTGATTTGATCAGTAACTGGGTAACTTCGTAAATAATATATTGGATTTCACCTCATTTTAACATTCTATCATAAAGAGCACATTTTCAACTTCATTCAAAAACTAGTTTTCCAATCTCAAGAGGCTAAATTAAAAATGTATATATAGGATACGTATATAAATGGAAATGGGGATACCTAGTCAGTTGTACAACTGAAATGTGTCTTCCGCATTTAACTCAACCCCTCTGAATCCGAGAGGTGCGTGGGGCTGCCTTAATCGACATCCACGTCTTCAGCGCCTGGGAAACAGTGGGTTATCTGTCTTGCTCAGGAGCAGAACGGCAGATTTTTATCTTGTCAGCTCAGGGATTCGATCCAGCAACCTTTCGGGTACTGGCCCAACGCTCTAACCGCCAGGATATTGTATGTTTCTATTAAGTGTCATGTGCCAGGGTTGACTGTTACAGGGTCGACAACTTAAATCTTAAATCAGCCATAAATCCCCTTGTGACAGGGGAAAGGGAAGCTTGTTGTGTGCAACAGGGAGGGGCAATTGAATGCAAGCCGCACAAAAACAAAAAACAGGGTTGATGTGTTACGCTCGATCCGCTCAGTTTTCCACTACAAAACACCAGAAAATGGACAGAAAGTGTAGAACCAGCTCAACTGCTTTACACTAAGATTTGACTATTAGATACGGATGCTCAATACAGAAGTGGTCCGATGAAGCTGATGCTAAGCTACAGGACTGTTTTGCTCGCACAGACTGGAATATATTTCCGGATTCATCCGTTGGTATTGAGGAGTTTAACCACATCATTCACGTCTTCGTTAATAAGTACATTGACGATGTTGTCCCCAAAGTGACTATAAGTACATATCCAAACAAGAAGTCATGGATTACAGGCAACATCTGCACTGAGCTAAAGGCTAGAGCTTCCTCTTTCAAGGAGCAGGACACTAATCAAGATGATTATAAGAAATCCCCCTATGTGAGAATGCTGTTCATTGACTACAGCTCAGCGTTTAACACCATAGTGCCCTCCCAAGCTCATCAGTAAGCTAAGGACTCTGGGACTGAACACCTCAATTTGCAACTAGATCCTTGACTTCCTGACGGGCCGCCCTGAGGTGGTGAGGTTAGGCAACAACACATTCTCCTTGCTGACCCTCAACACCAGTGTCACTTAGGTGTGTGTGCTCAGTCCCCTCCTGTACTCCCTGTTCACCTCCCACTGTGTGGGCACACACATCTACAACACCATCATTACATTTGCCAACGACACAACGTGGTAGGCTTGATCACAGACGACAATGAAGCAGCCTACAGGGAAGAAGACAAGAGACCTGGCAGTGTGGTGCCAGAACAACATCTCTCAACACGGGTAAGACAAAGGAGCTTATCGTGGACTACAGGAACGGAGGGCCGAATACTCCCCCATTCACATCAACAGGCTGTGGTAGAGCGGGTCAAGAGCTTCAAGTTCCTCTGTGTCCAAATCACTAAGGGCCTATCATGGTCCAAAAACACCAACACAGTCGTGAAGAGGGCACAACAATGCCTGTTCCCCCTCAGGAAGCTAAAGAAATTTGGAATGGATCTCAGATCCTCTAAAAAGTTCTCTGTATCCAACCAAGGAGCTACAGAGGGTATACGGCCCAGTACATCACTGTAGCCGAACTCCCTGCCATCCAGGACCTCTATACCAAGCGGTGTCAGAAGGCCATAAAAAGTTGTCAAGACTCCAGCGAAGTCATAGACTCTTCTCTCTGCTACTGCACGGTAAGCAGTTCTGTAGCGCCAAGTCTGGGACCAAAAGGCACATGAACAGCTTCTACCCCCCCAAACCATGAGACTGCTGAATGAAAAGTTAATAAAATGGCTACCCTGAAAATGTACATTGACCCCCTTCATTATGTATTTCTTTATCGTAATTGTTTAGCACTGACTCTATGCACACTCACTAGACTCTACCCACACATACTACACTAAAACTCCCGCACGTGCGCGCACACACACACACACACACACACACACACACACACACACACACACACACACACACACACTCTCTCTACATATGCTGCTGCTGCACTGTTTATTATATGTCCTGATTACCTAGTCTCTTTTACCCTACCCACATATACATACTGTATTACCTCAACTGCCTCGTACCCCTGCACATTGACACGGTACTGATACTGCTTGTATATAGCCTCATTGTTTTTGCGTTAATATTTTATACTTTTTTTAAAGCAATTATGTCTTACTTTTTCAATCTGCACTGCTGGGATTGGGCATAAGCGTTTCACTGTAAAGTCTACATCTATTGTATTCGGCGCATGTGACCAATAAAATTGTATTTGATTTGATGTTCAATGTTTCTTTTGAAAGATATGTAAAAATGAATAGTTTCACCATGCTTTACAATGATGGTAAAAACTTTGAGAAATGTTAGCGTTAAGGGGCTAAAAGTCTGAGGATGCTTAGAGGGACATGTCAAATTCTGAATTTTGGCACTTTAGCAAGTCTTTATTTGTGTTAATCTGATTTATTGAATTTTCCATGTGGTCTATGTTAAAATACACTTCATTTAATATAAAAGGCTTTTAAAATTCAACATTTGTGCACAGTTTCAACTTTAAATAGCAAAGAGACACAAGACACTCTTTTCGTGGAACGACCAAACTGTGACACTAGGGTAGAGTTGAACGTAGCCTCACAGCCTGGGCTTCAGAGGCTAAATTTAACAATCAAGTCATACAATGTTGAAAGGGAAGTTCAACCTCCAGGTCTGCGACCATGCCAGAGGACAAGGCTGCTTTGTCTGAGGAGCCCTTCATTGATACAATATGTCTAGCCCTATTCTCCACACATGACATGCAAGGAATACCCTCACCCCAAAAACCAGTCTCAGGCATGCAAGGAATACCATCACCCCTCAGAAAACCAGTCTCACAAGACACCACATACAATCTATTCCAGCCTTAAAAGTAAACTCGTCACTCAAAAAATGATTAGCTATGGTCTGTGAAACTATGTTCTTATGGGATGCCAAAGAAATCAGCGTCAACATACAGTAAATAGGCAGCTGCCTGCCACTGGGTTATTAACTTGAGGCAATGCTCACATTTGGGCGTGCGAGTAGGTGCACTTGTATGACCGGTTATACTGGAAGTTTAGTCTTGTTCCCAGAGGTGATATTATCAGCACTGGCAGGTACAGTCCAGATTTAAGCTTATGATCCCAGATTCATCTTGGATGAACATTGAAGTCTCCCTTGTGCATGTGCTCGTGAGAAATAGTAAGACTATTATTCTGGATTCAATTACTGTGATCATTGTTCCTGGGCATCAATGCCAGATAATACCCTACAGTGTTTCTCTCTCAATGTGTTAACTGCAATAGTGTCCAGCAGAGACCCTTTCCTCAGTCAGCCAGTGTAGGGGACTTCTAGTTTTGCGCTCAGTGGGCATTTCATGCAATGAAAGGAAATTCAAAGGAACTTGGATGACCTTAGTATTTTACATCCGAAATGCCCTGGTACTCCTATACCGTCACATTAGTCCTACATGCCAAATTCTGGCATTTAAGTAAACTGGTTGAGACAAGAATCAAAAACAGTCAAGTTTGTGGTAAAATAAAGGTTTAAATGTAAAAAACAAGAACCAGGTGCAGCAAATGCAGCTTTTACCAAATCAGGTGCCATAACAGTATATCAGGACAAAAAGGATACAACTCCTTCATGAGTCTTACAGGAACGCTACAACTGGCAAGACAGATCCGAATGTAAAAGACAGTGTTTGGAGCCAGACATCTAAAGAATGTACCAGACAACATGATCTAGGAATGTGAAATCTGACAGAAACATTGCCATTTAAATACACTTCATAGTTACTTTAAAAGGCAGGTCAACATACGAAGTACACAAACTAGCCATAGGTTTTATTAAGAAAATGACACATGCCACCCAGCCCTAGTCCTCAGTGTCAATATGTGCTTTAGTTCATTTCATTTCAGTTCAACAGACTGCAGGGAAAGAGACCAAATGCGGACTTAAACAGTTACGTTACAAATACTCCCCACTAGAAAACAACCAACACGAGAGGGGAAAGACCATACCCTGTCAGACATTTCTTTCCCTCCCCCCCATATGTTAACACCAGATTTAATTCCATGTTAAGTTGACCAGCCAACTTTAAGCTACATAAAAATGCAAGGTTAGAATCATTTCAGTGGAAAATAAAAATGACAAATACAGTACTAGTTTGACTTTTCAGCCATTAAAAAAAAAAAATGAGGGTGAGGGGAAGGGGACTAAGTCCAGAGGATCTAGTTGGGTCTAATAGTCCACAGGTTCATCTCCCTCCTCGCTGAGCAAACAGGTGCGGATCAGAGCCTCCGTAACGGCATACGGGTCGCAGTTGGCCGACGGGCGGCGGTCCTCAAAGTAGCCCTTTTTCTCCTGGCCCACGGTGCGAGGGATGCGGATACTGGCGCCACGGTTGGCTACGCCAGCAGAGAACTCATGGATGTTGGAGGTTTCATGGTGGCCGGTGAGGCGACGGGCGTTGTCAAGCCCCCCTTTAGGGTCGTAGGCACGGATGTGGTAGCTATGCCTCTTCCCCAGCCTCTCAATGGACTCCTCAATGGCCCTGAGCAGGAAAGATAATTAAATTAAAACACAGAAAAGTAGACAGGTGGGTCAGCACCATATACATTACCTAGAGAACATTCAAGTAAGTCTGACTTAATTCAACATCCAAAAGACAGATTAGATTGAGTGCAAGTGAACAAACGATGCATGCCAACTTCTCATTAAACCTTGAATGAATGCATCTTGATATGAGCCAGTACTCACTTTAACCCGCCTTCTTCCCGCATCTCTTTGGTGCTGAAATTGGTGTGGCAGCCAGCACCGTTCCAGTTCCCAGGGATAGGCTTGGGGTCAAATGAGGCCACCACGCCAAAGTCCTCACACACCCGGTGGAGGATGAAGCGAGCCACCCAGAGGTGATCACCCATGTTGATGCCTTCACAAGGACCAACCTGGAACTCCCACTAAAAATGGACAAAACAAGTGTTTGAGTACATCAGTCTTTTGAGTCAGTCTTTTCTATTGGCGGATCCTATGCAATCACAGAAACGGCACATTTTAAAACAATATTTGAGCTTACCTGTGCAGGCATTACTTCAGCATTGGTGCCACAGATCATGACCCCAGCATACAGACAGGCTCTATAGTGGGCTTCCACAATATCTCTACCATAGGCCTTGTCAGATCCCACTCCACAATAATAGGGACCTATAGAGAAACATGGTTAGATAACAATTCAGATATTTGACAAACTAATGCATCTGCTGGGAGAGCAAGTTGTATAAGGTCAGTCAAAGATCACTATGATGGGTTTTTACCTTGTGGGCCAGGGAAGCCGTTGTTGGGCCAGCCAAATGGGTGTCCATCAGTGCCTAGGATTGTGTACTCTTGCTCCATGCCAAACCAAGGGACCTGGTTCTCAACCAGGTCCATGACTTTCTTACAAGTCAAACGAAGGTTGGTTTCTGTTAAATAAATGTACCCATATTAGCAAAAAAAGCAACAACAAAAAAAAATTACATTTAAAAAGTATCCTTAACAAGACCGAGGCACACCAATAATTATAGGTTACCTGCAGGCTTGTGGTTGTACTTCAGCACTTCACACAATACCAATTTGTTGGGGTCTTTGCGGAAGGGATCTCTGAACATTGCAGAAGGAATCAAATACATATCACTGTTTGAGCCCTCAGACTGGTAGGTGCTGGAGCCATCAAAGTTCCATTCCGGCAGTTCTATAGAATCAAAGCAAGTTATTTAGTTTACGCATGTCAGTCACAACTAGGCAGGCTACAAAATAAATGATGCCTACAACCCCCAGAACTCAAAATGCCAACCAAAAAATAAAAAAGTAAGCCCTTCAGTTCTTATTACCTTCGATGCTCTTGGGCTCCGAATCCAGCGTTCTGGTTTTGCAGCGGAGTCCCTCTCCGGTTCCATCGATCCAGACATACATGACTTGGACTTTGTCTCCCTGAGGGAGTTCCATGTACTGCTGTTTAACAGCCTTACTTAGTTCGGCGCTGGCGGACATAGCCATCTTGTTTGTTATAAAACACCTAAGAATGACGACGAAAAGAGAACAGGCACGATGAGACTACATCAAAGCAGCCGCCTACTTGACCAGCATCGATTTGTTTGAATAAACATGTTGCGTAACAGCGCGTTCGGAGACAGGGTTGTGTATTGTTCCAAAACGAATCAAAGTACGCACGCGAAGATAGCCATTTTCTTTAGTGTAAAGCCATGTCAGAGCTAAAACAGATGTTGGCACCACTTCAAGTAGAGCAAGTCTGACAAAGATAAATCCATTTCTGCCATATTGATCACATATTACCATTCCTAGATTGGTAGGCTGTGAACCACCATAATCCATGTTGCACTAACACATTTCCCAACAAGAATATTTTATCAACCTCCTTTATGACCCAATGAAACTGACTACCTCTTGGGTCTTCTGGGGATTGCTGAAACACCACCCACTGTAGTCATGGCTACACATTATTGCAATTCTAATATTACATCGCACATTTCCTTCATAATTTACAGAACAATGAACCGAACACAGCATCATAGAGAGGATATCAATACATTAGGAAAGACACCACAAACTTCACTTAATCTGACAAAATTAAGCATTTCCATATCAGGAAAAAGTGACCAAACAAGGTTTCGTGTACTTCTCTGGAACGGGGAAATAACTTGGCTACAATAGAATAGATCAAGTCAAAACAGGCAGGTTATACTATATCATAAGAAATAAATAGAAATTACCTGGAAATACGATGAATTTTAAATACAATTTAAAGGACTGGTAAGTCCAATATAATGTCAAAGAATTCCCGATAGTTGTTCTCTCATTCTAGCTTCGACTTCTTGTTTCAGTTCAATTTATAACAAGAGAGTTGGAGCTCGGAGTCTTTGATTGGTCAGAGAAAAACACGATTTGTTTATTCCAAAGTGAGTGGAATAAATGCCGCACACGCGGCATGATCATTGGACAGGGTTCGAGTCGCAACGCCCTCTAAGTATAGTTAAAAAGCATTGCGTGTCATTTTGTGTGACTGATACAATGTATCCAGTACGGTACAGGGGGCGGCAGGGTAGCCTAGTGGTTAGAGCGTTGGACTAGTAACCGGAAGATTGCGAGTTCAAACCCCCGAGCTGACAATCTGTCGTTCAACCCACTGTTCCCAGGCCGTCATTGAAAATAAGAATGTTATTCTTGGCTAAATGACTGGTTAAATAAAGGTAAAAATAAAAATATTTAAAAAATACAATAACCAGTGTAGGCTATTTAGTACCTAAAGAGCAGAAAACTTCAGGTTACATAAAGTTCTACAATGGCTAGAAATATATACATATTTAAAGCCAATTGTGATTTGATGGGAAATTCCATCTCAGGGAAAATAAAACTCCTTCAAAAAGCCTCACATCAGTATATCAGCAGAAATTATGAGCTATTTGACAGGAACTATATTCCCAACGCCACCCTGTGGTACAAATAGGCTGAGAAGCTAAGTCAAGGCCTATAATTACAAATAACTGAATACCAATGACTAGTTTCTCAGCTTAGAAAATATTACATTTGATGCTATAGAAATAATTTACATTAGCATTTGTATATAAATGTTTCTAATTTCTGGAACATTGATCAAATTGGTGCGGCAGGGTAGCCTAGTGGTTAGCGCGTTGAACTAGTAATTTGAAGGTTGCAAGTCCCCGAGCTGACAAGGTACAAATCCTTCTGCCCCTGAACAGGCAGAAAATAAGAATTTGTTCTTAACTGACTTGCCTGGTAAAATAAAAATATTAATTAACTACTACTACAGGACCTTCATTTCTGAAGTAGGCTATATCATGGTCACTGTAGAGTAGCAGAAACATTTTCTTTGGCCTTGGGCTATTGGTTTTCCATGAGGAAAGGAGGCTACAAAGTGAGAGATGGTGTCAAGACATTCCAATTTCACCCAACAATGATACATTTGGAACATTTGCCGTTTATGACATCACTTCAAGAATGCAAAACTTGTGAAAAGACTTTGCTGTAAAAAAAAAACATTACTAATGGTGTTCCTATAGGCCTAACTTTTATTTCTATATGGACTATTTAATATGGACTACTTAACTACTTAATCTTACCAGAACGTCATTGATCAGACCAAAGGGATGCCTTTTGTAAGTTTAAGACGACACACATCTCAAATGACACAAAGAACAGGTGTGTAGCTATGACTGATGCACATTTTTACTCTGTGTGTACTAGCTTAGATAAATCAAATTTGAATTTCAAATGAAAATGTAACATTTAATTTAAGAAAATTGTCTTTCACTTTCTGTGGTCTACTTTTGGGAAGACAATGTGATAAAGCGGACCTTATCAAAGATTACAATGTTTTGAATATCTTCAATACATTTGAATTTGCCAGTATGCGCACATTTCTTCAGTTAAATCAGTAGCTACCATTGTTGATTATGTATATCTTGGATGCTCTTATTTCTCATGTATATCTTGGATGCACTTATTTCTCATGTATATCTTGGATGCACTTATTTCTCATGTATATCTTGGATGCTCTTATTTCTCATGTATATCTTGGATGCACTTATTTCTCATGTATATCTTGGATGCACTTATTTCTCATGTATATCTTGGATGCTCTTATTTCTCATGTATATCTTGGATGCACTTATTTCTCATGTATATCTTGGATGCACTTATTTCTCATGTATATCTTGGATGCTCTTATTTCTCATGTATATCTTGGATGCACTTATTTCTCATGTATATCTTGGATGCACTTATTTCTCATGTATATCTTGGATGCTCTTATTTCTCATGTATATCTTGGATGCACTTATTTCTCATGTATATCTTGGATGCACTTATTTCTCATGTATATCTTGGATGCACTTATTTCTCATGTATATCTTGGATGCTCTTATTTCTCATGTATATCTTGGATGCACTTATTTCTCATGTATATCTTGGATGCACTTATTTCTCATGTATATCTTGGATGCTCTTATTTCTCATGTATATCTTGGATGCACTTATTTCTCATGTATATCTTGGATGCACTTATTTCTCATGTATATCTTGGATGCACTTATTTCTCATGTATATCTTGGATGCTCTTATTTCTCATGTATATCTTGGATGCTCTTATTTCTCATGTATATCTTGATGCTCTTATTTCTTGTATATCTCTTATTTCTCATGTATATCTTGGATGCTCTTATTTCTCATGTATATCTTGGATGCTCTTATTTCTCATGTATATCTTGGATGCTCTTATTTCTCATGTATATCTTGGATGCACTTATTTCTCATGTATATCTTGGATGCACTTATTTCTCATGTATATCTTGGATGCTCTTATTTCTCATGTATATCTTGGATGCACTTATTTCTCATGTATATCTTGATGCACTTATTTCTCATGTATATCTTGGATGCACTTATTTCTCATGTATATCTTGGATGCTCTTATTTCTCATGTATATCTTGGATGCACTTATTTCTCATGTATATCTTGGATGCACTTATTTCTCATGTATATCTTGGATGCACTTATTTCTCATGTATATCTTGGATGCACTTATTTCTCATGTATATCTTGGATGCACTTATTTCTCATGTATATCTTGGATGCACTTATTTCTCATGTATATCTTGGATGCTCTTATTTCTCATGTATATCTTGGATGCTCTTATTTCTCATGTATATCTTGGATGCTCTTATTTCTCATGTATATCTTGGATGCACTTATTTCTCATGTATATCTTGGATGCTCTTATTTCTCATGTATATCTTGGATGCTCTTATTTCTCATGTATATCTTGGATGCACTTATTTCTCATGTATATCTTGGATGCACTTATTTCTCATGTATATCTTGGATGCACTTATTTCTCATGTATATCTTGGATGCACTTATTTCTCATGTATATCTTGGATGCACTTATTTCTCATGTATATCTTGGATGCACTTATTTCTCATGTATATCTTGGATGCATGTATATCTTATTTCTCATGTATATCTTGGATGCTCTTATTTCTCATGTATATCTTGGATGCTCTTATTTCTCATGTATATCTTGGATGCTCTTATTTCTCATGTATATCTTGGATGCACTTATTTCTCATGTATATCTTGGATGCATGTATATCTTGGATGCTCTTATTTCTTATCTTGGATGCTCTTATTTCTCATGTATATCTTGGATGCTCTTATTTCTCATGTATATCTTGGATGCTCTTATTTCTCATGTATATCTTGGATGCACTTATTTCTCATGTATATCTTGGATGCTCTTATTTCTCATGTATATCTTGGATGCTCTTATTTCTCATGTATATCTTGGATGCACTTATTTCTCATGTATATCTTGGATGCTCTTATTTCTCATGTATATCTTGGATGCTCTTATTTCTCATGTATATCTTGGATGCTCTTATTTCTCATGTATATCTTGGATGCTCTTATTTCTCATGTATATCTTGGATGCACTTATTTCTCATGTATATCTTGGATGCACTTATTTCTCATGTATATCTTGGATGCTCTTATTTCTCATGTATATCTTGGATGCTCTTATTTCTCATGTATATCTTGGATGCTCTTATTTCTCATGTATATCTTGGATGCTCTTATTTCTCATGTATCTTATCTTGGATGCACTTATTTCTCATGTATATCTTGGATGCTCTTATTTCTCATGTATATCTTGGATGCTCTTATTTCTCATGTATATCTTGGATGCTCTTATTTCTCATGTATATCTTGGATGCACTTATTTCTCATGTATATCTTGGATGCTCTTATTTCTCATGTATATCTTGGATGCTCTTATTTCTCATGTATATCTTGGATGCACTTATTTCTCATGTATATCTTGGATGCACTTATTTCTCATGTATATCTTGGATGCTCTTATTTCTCATGTATATCTTGGATGCTCTTATTTCTCATGTATATCTTGGATGCTCTTATTTCTCATGTATATCTTGGATGCACTTATTTCTCATGTATATCTTGGATGCACTTATTTCTCATGTATATCTTGGATGCTCTTATTTCTCATGTATATCTTGGATGCACTTATTTCTCATGTATATCTTGGATGCTCTTATTTCTCATGTATATCTTGGATGCTCTTATTTCTCATGTATATCTTGGATGCTCTTATTTCTCATGTATATCTTGGATGCTCTTATTTCTCATGTATATCTTGGATGCACTTATTTCTCATGTATATCTTGGATGCACTTATTTCTCATGTATATCTTGGATGCTCTTATTTCTCATGTATATCTTGGATGCTCTTATTTCTCATGTATATCTTGGATGCTCTTATTTCTCATGTATATCTTGGATGCTCTTATTTCTCATGTATATCTTGGATGCACTTATTTCTCATGTATATCTTGGATGCACTTATTTCTCATGTATATCTTGGATGCTCTTATTTCTCATGTATATCTTGGATGCTCTTATTTCTCATGTATATCTTGGATGCTCTTATTTCTCATGTATATCTTGGATGCTCTTATTTCTCATGTATATCTTGGATGCACTTATTTCTCATGTATATCTTGGATGCTCTTATTTCTCATGTATATCTTGGATGCTCTTATTTCTCATGTATATCTTGGATGCTCTTATTTCTCATGTATATCTTGGATGCACTTATTTCTCATGTATATCTTGGATGCACTTATTTCTCATGTATATCTTGGATGCACTTATTTCTCATGTATATCTTGGATGCTCTTATTTCTCATGTATATCTTGGATGCTCTTATTTCTCATGTATATCTTGGCCTAGGTGTTTGGTCAGACTCCGTTATGTGTTCTTTTCTAAAACAATTGGTACTTGTGTCCTCAAGTTCCATGCATCCAGGTAACCAAAGCATCTTTGACAAGACAATTACTTACTCACACTGATTTAGGTTTACAAAACAATCAAATGATCAACAAGATTCCCACATTCAAGCTGATAAGTCAACTTGCTACTGAGTGGCCTGTCATTCATTGCAGGATGTGAGAAGAGGTGGGTTCCTGGTATGACAGATCGTATCGGTTTGTTTACTTCAAAACAGACAGCTGTATCACTACTACTTTTTGTGTAAAGAGTTCCTGCAGTTTTCATCATGACAAGCTGAAAGTAAATATGTTTGGAGTAGAAAGTTGAATAGGTTGTCATCTTGACACGTTGCAAGATTGTGCTTTTTTCCTGATTAAAAGAATGTTAGAAAATATTGAATATTCATTAGGTCCTAATCTATGGATTTCACATGACTGGGAAGGGGCACAGGCATGGATGGGCATGGGAGGGCAAAGGCCCACCCACTGGTGAGCCAGGCCCAGCCAATCAGAATGAGTTTTTACCCACAAAAGGGTTTTAATCCAGACAGAAATACTCCTCAAAGTTTCATCAGCTGTCCAGGTGGCAGGTTTCACACGATCCCACAGGTAAAGCCGGATGTTGCGATCCTGGGCTGGCATGGTTACACGTGGTCTGAGGTTGTGAGGCCAGTTGGACGTACTGCCAAATTCTCTAAAACAACGTTGGAGTCGGCTTATGGTAGAGAAATTAACATAAAATTCTCTGGCAACAGCTCTGGTGGACATTCGTTCAGTCAGCATGCCAATTGCACACTCCCTCAAATCTTGAGACAATTGAGGCATTGTGTTGTGTGACAAAACTGCAGATTTATAGAGTGGCCTCTTTATTGTCCCCAGCACATGGTGCACCTGTATAATGATCATGTGGTTTATTCAGCTTCTTGATATGCCACTCATGTCAGGCGGATGGATTGTCGTGGCAAAGGAGAAATGCTCACTTATAGGGATGTAAACACATTTGTGCACAAAATTTGAGAGAAATAAGCTTTTTCCATACGGACAATTTCTGTGATCTTTTATGTTGGTCCAACACTTTACATGTTGCATTTATATTTTTGTTCAGTGTATTTTGTCGTCTCACCTGTCCATTGTGTTTTTCCCTTGTCAGATGTAACTGAAGTGGACATTTGCAGACCAGTGGCTGCTGAAGAGATGCCTGGGCAGTGTGAGAGGGATGAGGCGCTTCTGTTCTTTTGTCAAAGGCACTCATGGTATGTATTTTTATTGTCTCAGAGGATTTAGGTTTTAGAAACTACTTCACAATCTTTTACGGACTTGAAAAGTATACATTTGTGTTCATACAGTTTTTAATCACTTTAGTGCAGTTTTCACAAGTATGTGGTACATTTTCACAACTCTTAGTACAAAACTCAAAAGGATTTCCCCAGGTGCATGAACAATGAAAATATTTACCACGATTCTGTTGAGAACCTTAGGCCAAATGTTCAAGACGGGCTTGTTGCAAACTAGCTCCTGCTAAACATTGTTTCTTTCGTTTCTTTAAACTGTGAAACATGTCTTCAATGATCACACATGGGATCAAATTATGGAAATGTGCTGTTCAGTCAGTTTTAATGAGTAGTGAAAATGTATTGTCTAATGTGAAAACAGTGTAATGTATTGTAATTTACAGTGCCGTAGCATACTACAGTCAAAGGGAACTTTTTTAACATGTATCTTACATTTTTTGCTATTGGAATAATTAGTTGTTAAAACAACCAATTTGAGACGATATCATTATTTTGTGTTTTGGTGATTAAATCAATGTGCTTATTATATTTCAACGGTTTTGAATGTAAAACTGGCTGCCTTACAAGTGTTACCAGTTTGGTGTTTTATACTAAGAGTTTTGAAAATTCACTACATACTTGTGAAAATAGTACCAAAGCGATAAAATAAAATATAAACCTAAGATAAGAAGTTACTGAAATGTATGTGGGAGTAGCCCTTTGTGTGTGCGTGCGTGTATGTCTGCATGGGTGGGTGGGTGGGTGTCTCGTGTACCTGAAGGAGAGGAGTGGGTGACGTTCACTGTGAGAGTGCAGTGATCCAGATAGACTGGCAGCAGGATGAGACTCAGAAGAACCGCTACCAGGTCCTGCTCACTGTCATCAGGACTGTCCACCTCACAGAGGGCTCCAGCATCGTGACCACTTGTTGCATCCCTGCTGGTAACACAGGGGGGCCTGCGTCCCAAATGGCACCTTATCCCTTTATTGTGCACAACCTTTGACCAAAGACCTATGGGCCTTGGTCAAAAGTAATACTTTGAATAGGGTTCCATTTGGGATGCGTACAGGGGTTAGCCTAGTAGCAAGATGGAGGGCAGAAGCAAGAGGAGGAAGTGGGAGCTCAAAGATAAGTATCAGTACTCTTCTCCTCAGAAAGTTGAGTTCTGTTACCTTTGGGTCCAGCACTGGCCCCCTTCCAGTCCTGCCCATCCGAGAGCCTGCCCAGGCTGGACAGCAAGAGCAGTGATCCCATAATCCCCCCTCACGCCTGTATGGAGACCCCGATCTGCCACCTCCCTTCTGGAAATATGATGCCCTGGATGTACATGGCCAAGCTGGAATTATACCAGGTGGGTGTTAAACCTTTGACTGCAGTATGTGCTCGACCGCAAAGTGATAACATGGACAGTCATGTATTTTCTATACTTTCCTCACCCCTTGATTACAAACTCATGTATTCAGTGTCAGTACAAGGTTATCTCTTTCTAGGTTTTTTTTTGTAGGTCCCACCTACAATGCATTTCTGGATAAAGACAAACTAACTTCTAATCTGATTTTTAGAATAGAGGAATTTGGAAACAGCTATGCCAGATCGTTCTGTAGTTTTACTCCTCTGTTGATTTATCTGTTCACTCAGAATTAAGTCACTGGGAAAGTGAGTCGTGGAGTGACAGCGCCCTCTAGTGCTCCCACTGCTCCAGAGCAGCAGGTGAGAATGACGAGGGAGGCTCTGGCTCACTGGCAGGCCTGTACTGAGCCTCTCACTGAGGAGACCTGAGCCCTGCTGCCGTTAGAGGACGTCAGGATGGAAGGCTTAATCCACCTGCACTACAGGAATACCAGTAAGAAAATAATGAGTGCCATTTGGTTGTAGTAGAAGTACTCTATGGACAAAAGTTGTATTGAATAATGCAAGGATGCGACAGAAAGTTGTAATTGTGGATGTTCTCCTCCGATCTGTACGACCTTCCATTTCACACCTTGGCTTAGAATTACCCCAAGATGGCTGTGGAGGAGATCAGTAAAACTCATAGTCTCCACTGTGACTGGAAGCCAGTACAAGGTATGACAGAAATTACATTAAAACTTTTCCTATCAGATTCAATGATAAGTCAATGAAACATACCATAATGTAAAAATGTGTCCTTTAGAGAAGCCAGTGGTGATATCCACCAGTAGTCCGGTTAAGAAGGACCACAGCTTTGCCCAAAGATAATCCATGAGACCAAGGTATTTAGGGAAGATGAAAAGTCCCACCAACCTGGACTTCTTCAAGCGTTACCTGAAGGCCTATGATGCTCATGGAGCTCTGTAGTTCTACCAAGAGGTGGACAAGTTGCAGAACAGACCACCTTCGCCTCCAGAAGACCAAAATTAACAGCATTGTGGCCCGCTTCTTCAGACGATCAGACCTTGGTAACCAGTGGTGGAAAATGTACCCAAATGTCCTACTTGAGTAAAAGTAAACATACTTTAATAAAAAATGACTCAAATAAAAGTTAAATCACCCATTAAAATACTACTTGAGTAAAGGTCTAAAAGTATTTGGTTTTAAACAATACTTAATTTGAAAAGTAAACGTAATTACTAAAATATACTATAGTATCAAAAGTAAAAGTATGTTCAAATTCCTTCTATTGGGGTGGCAGGTAGCCGAGTCGTTAGAGGATAGGGCCAGTAACCAAATGGTTGCTAGATCAAATCCCTGAGCTGACAAGGTAAAAGAAAATCTGTCCTTCTGCCCCTGAACAAGGCAGAACCCACTGTTCCCCAGTAGGCTGTCGTTGTAAATAAGAATTTGTTCTTAAGCCACTGCAAATGGAGATCATTGAGTGTTACATTTGTGAAGCACTATCTGCCAAGTGAGTGTGACCCTGTACAGTGCATTCGGAAAGTATTCAGACCCCTTGACTTTTTACACATTTTGTTAAGTTACATCCTTATTCTAAAATGTATTAAATATACTTTTTTTCCTCAATCTACACACAATACTCCATAATGACAAAGCAAAAATGTTTGGAATGTAGTAAAAATATATTTGCATAACTATTCATACCCGTTGCTATATAACTAGAAATATAGCTCAGGTGCATCCTGTTTCCATTGATCATCCTTGAGATGTATCTACAACTTGATTGGAGTCCACCTGTGGTAAATTCCATTGATTAGACATGATTTGGAAAGGCACACACCTGTCTATATAAAGGTCCCACAGTTTACAGTGCATGTCAGAGCAAAAACCAAGCAATGAGGTCAAAGGAATTGTCAGTGGAGCTCAGAGATAGAATTGTGACGAAGCATAGATCTGGGGAAGGGTATCAACATTTTTTGCAGCATTGAAGGTCCCCAAGAACACAGTGACCTCCATCATTCTGAAATGGAAGAAGTTTGGAACTGTCACGACTTCTGCCGAAGTCGTTGCCTCTCCTTGTTCGGGCGGTGCTCGGCGTTCGACGTCACCGGTCTTCTAGCCATCATTGATGTTTTTTCATTTCCATTGGTTTTGTCTTGTCTTCCCACACACCTGTTTTCAATCCCATTCATTACCTGTTGTGTCTTTAACCCTCTGTTTCCCCTCATGTCTTTGTCAGAGATTGATTTGTTGTCAGTGTAGTGTGATTGTTTGTATAGGTGCGCGTCGGTTCTTCGTACCCATGTTTTGTTTGTTTGTACATTTATTGTTATGGAGCATACTTGTGGAACTTTATTAAAAGACTCCATATTTACACTCCATTTGACTCTCCTGCGCCTGACTTCCCTGCCACCTATTACACCTCTGCATGACAGGAACCTCCAAGACTCTTCGTAGAGCTGGCCGCCCGGCCAAAACTGAGCAATCGTAGAGAAGGGCCATGGTCAGGGAGGTGACCAAAAACCCAATGGTCACTCTTATAGAGCTCCAGAGTTCCTCTGTGGAGATGCGAGAACCTTCCAGAAGGACAACCATCTCTGCAGCACTCCACCAATGGGGCCTTTATGGTAGAGTGACCAGACGGAAGACACTCCTCAGTAAAAGGCACATGACAGCCTGCTTGGAGTTTGCCAAAAGTCACGTAAATGACTCTCAGACTATAAGAAACAAGATTCTCTGGTCCGAGGAAACCATTATTGTTATTACTCTTTGGCCTGACTGCTGAGTGCCACATCTGTAGGAAACATGGTACCTACGGTGATGCGTGGTGGCAGCATCATGCTGTGGGAATGTTTTTCAGTGGCAGGGACTGGAAGATGAGTCAGGATCGAGGGAAATATGAACGGAGCAAAGTACAGAGAGATCCTTGATAAACTCGGGTTCTCAGACTGGGGCCAAGGTTCACCTTCCAACAGGACAATGACCCTAACCACACAGCCAAGACAACGCGAGAGTGTCTTCGGGACAAGTCTCTGAATGTCCTTGAATGGCCCAGCCAGAGCCCGGACTTAAACCCGATCGAACATCTCTGGAGAGACCTGAAAATAGCTGTTTAGTGACGGTCCCCGTCCAACCTGACAGAGCTTGAGGGGATCAGCAGAGAAGAATGGGAGAAACTCCCCAAATACAGGTTTGCCAATCTTGTGACATCATACTCAAGAAGACTTGAGGCTGTAATCACTGCCAAATGTGCTTCAACAAAGTACTGAGTAAAGGGTCTGAATACTTATGTAAATGTGATTTCAGTTTTTTATTTATAATACATTTACAAAAAAATTCTAAAAGCCTGTTTTTGCTTTGTCATTATGGGGTACTGTGTGTAGATTGGGGGGAAACTATTTAATACATTTTAGAATAAGGCTGTAATGTAACAAAATGTGGAATGTCAAGGGGTCTGAAAACTTTCCAAATGCACCGTACATTGTAAATGTATCACCATAGACACTCTTGCTCATCTCAACAAAGTGCATCAGCAAATGTTTGGCATAATCAAGGTCATGTCTCCTCCTGTCATCTGAATCTAGCAAAATTGACATGCCTACACTGCAGGACATAATGGTGATAGACCTCTTTGAAAACAACATCCTTCAATACTATTGGACACGTGTAGAGCAAAAACTGACTGTACTCAGTGGCCTTCCATCGGTCAAGTTCTGCCAGTGACGGAGGTTGTCAGGCAAATTCTTTTGGCAATAAGCCTCAAAAGGAGATCAGAGCCTCTGATAGTTTGGTTTTCTGAGAGGAAGATGGTCTGCATGTTTTTGGACCTTGTTTAAGGAAAATCAACATCCTCATGACACCTAAGCCCACCATATGAGTACAATCTAATGGAAACCCTGAAATACAAGAAACGCTGGTGTCTATCAATGGAGATGCAGCCACAGTCTTTGATGGCTAGCCATATAGGCCAGCCATCATTTATCTCCTCTCAGAGTGCAACACTATCCTTCAGTTCCAAGAACCTTTACTCTGATATCTTTCACATGCAAAATATCCAGTATAGAATTTGATACATTTTAGCATGGCTCGCACTGGTGCATCAAAGAAAAGCTTTTGATTGTGACATGGTGATGACGATTTGTTAGATTGATACCTGCAACTATGAGCACATTCAACTCAGGACACCAGTCATCCATAGGGACTGGCTTTTCCTCTCCAGTGAATAAGGCAACAACAAAATAATGTAAATTATTAAAGCTGCGTACAATAGGCCAAAGTTGGCAGCTCGATGATTCGGAGAGGCACACCAACATTGATGTTCAAATCCTCAATGAAATCTGAATGCTCAGCATCTTCACTATACTCTGCTCAACACCATAATATGGATAGTTACCAGAGGTGTGGACTCGAGTCACATGACTTGGACTTGAGTCAGACTCGAGTCACAAATATGATGACTTGCAACTCGACTTTGACTTTAACACCAATGACTTGTGACTTAACTTGGATTTGAGCCTTTTGACTTGAACTGACTTGATACCCTCTCCAAGCCCAAATATAAAAAATTATGCTATTTAAAAAAAAGTGTGCAGCGCAATCAGCTCTTAGTGTGTGTGTGTTAAGGTTGGATGATTGTGTACAAGCCTACATCGCCCCATAGCAATCCTCGATAGTCGATCGCTATTGGGGGGTCTTATGGCTACCCATGTATTTCCATGGAAATGTAAAGTTTATTTGGAAAGTAATAAATATATTTTTTAAAGCATTCGTTATTTGCGTCAATGTAATATACTAACTATTACTCTTGTTAAAAGTATGAAATGGTATTACATTTGGTGAAGAGCACATTATGACTTGTTTAGGACTCGAAACTCAAAGTTTAGGACTTGAGCATTGACTTGATACCTATCGGTCTTGACTGGAGACTTGACTCAGACTTGCCCGTCTTGACTTGGGACTTGACTTGGGACTTGAGTGCTAAGACTTGAGACTTACAAAACAATGACTTGGTCCCTCCTCTGATAGTTACCCCACATTCCACATTTCTCAATAGGGTTGTACTCTCTGGGTGCATGCTAGCCAGCAGATCCAACCCACTTGCTTACAGCTGCACTAGGGTCGGATAGACTTCCTGTGTAGATTAAGACATCGCAGAGTCCAAGTGAGATGTCTCTGAAAATATACCTCAATAAGAAATGCTTCGTACTCGGAATTGTCCCAACTGTTACCCAGAGGTGATTGAACGACTGCTACTTAACTAGCAGTTGAACTAGAGTTGAAATAATGGGACAATTCAGAGTACAACACTTTTTAAAATTGAGATACGGTTTCCCTTGACATATCTTGCTCCAGCTCCGCAGTGTCTTAATCTACACAGGAAGTCTGTCCAAACCTCATGCAGTTGTACACAAGCGGGTCAAATCTGCTGGCTAGGTGTATGCATCTTTTGGAACATTAAGCCCCTCTCTGAGAATTACCAATAAAAAAAACTTACCCAAGGTGCCAGCTTCACACATATACCACTCTTTGTTGCAGTTTGAGAAGAAACTGCTTCATACACTATCAGAAGACCACTCAATCGCATCACTATCAAACAACCTTTTAGTTTGATCACTTGTAACACCGGAGGAGGTGTCACTCAAGTTACCATCTACACTAGTTTCACTAGAAATGTCAGATGTCCATTATTGCTAGACTCTGCCAGAGCTACAGGAAAACATCCGCATGGAATTGAAGTCACCGTTTATGATAAGCCAAATTGCAGTAATCCAACAAACAATCAAACTAAGTACCATTTGCATTCATAGTTGACAAAATGATTGTGTCTTACCTCTTCAGCCATTGTCGTCTTCTCCACATGGCTTGATTAGCTTGACATTGGTTGTGCTCTGTGTTAATGATCACACGATACCCATACTAATAAGGCAATCATGTCAATTGGGTGCATCTCTCAGACGACGGCACAAACAGGTTGACAAGCAGCATACCACCCTGCATCTCACTGCTGGCTTGCTTCTGATGCTAAGCGGTGTTGGTCCTGGTCAGTCCCTGGATGGGAGATAAGATGCTGCTGGAAGTGGTGTTGGAGGAGGCACCCTTTCCTCTGGTCAGAACAACATCCCAATAGCCTGCGGCAGTGATTGGGGACATTGCCCTGTGTAGGGTGCCGACCTCTCTGTGGTCACCAAAGATCCCATGGCATTTCGTGTAAGAGTAGTGGTGTTAACCCTGGTGTCCTGGCTAAATTCCCAATCTGGCTGTCACCTGTAACTATTCCTCAGGTTTTTTCTGGAAATGAGAATGTGTTTTCAGTCAACTTACCTGGTAAAATAAAAACAAGGCCTGTTTTTCACTAGTGTGGCAGCACTTCATGCAAAACATCATATGGCAACTTAGCCCTATAAATAGAATGCAGAATTCATGACAATAAATGTGTCTTTGTCTTATCCATATATATTATGAATAACATATTTATAAAGACAATATCTAATGGTAAAAGTTTATTATTAATATAATACATTTGGCATCCTATTTATAGGGCTACTTTTGAACTTCTAAAGATCAATCATGAATGAATGATTACATACTTATCTACACATTGAAATGATGGTGTGCTTTGGGCAAATCGGATGTCAATGTACTACATTGAGTGGAGCCTACATAAACCCAACCTCACTCTGAATGTACTTTCACATAGATTGTGGAAAATAAGTTCACTTTTAACTATTCAATGTTAAGGTAGAGCATAGGTATGCAAATGAGTATGAAAGCTGATCACTTGTTTTGTGTGTTGACATGAAAGCTCAGTAGAAATGAACACAGCTTGTTTCCAAAGCTAAGCAGGGTACATAGAGGTAAGCATCTAAATGGTAGACATGTTCTCCTCATATACCAATAGGAGTCACTTTTTAGGCAGGAATCGTTGACTGTGGCTTCAGATTTGATGAAAATATATAGGTATCACTTTATTTTGGTTGATGGCATGCCATTAAATAAGGACATTGATTCAAATATACCATTTCAGTATCAACATTGAAACAAGGTCAAATGAAATATGTCTAATCAAATATGAAATTCAACATCATTTCAACCACCCACCTATTTAATATAGGATGAAAAACAGACGTTGATTAAACAATGACAATATACAAAAATGTCAACATCTACAATATTTTGAAAATGGGACGTGGATTGGATGTTGCATGTTCAATATATTTACATAACCACATGACTTGAATTGTGTTGTAATTTCCACTTAGATTCTCCATTAGATTTTTTACCATTCTACGTGGAATTGTCAATGCAATTTCAACGTATATATAGTTTTGATGATTATGTGTAAATTAAATTGATTTAATAACCTGTTAGTCAGGTTAAATCATTGTATTTAAGTTGAAGTTTTACTCTAATGTTAATGTTTGCAATGCTGGTTGAAATGATATGAAAACAGTACTGGTTGATGACTATTTGCAAATCCAGATTGAACGTGATAATACATTGATAAATTACTTTGAAACAACATTGATTCAACCAGACTGTGCCCAGTGGGATGCTGTATGTCGGTCCCTCTCCTTGTTCGGGCGACGTTCCGGTGGTCGATGTCACCGGCTTTCTAGCTACCTCCGATCTACTTTTCATTTGTTCTGTCTTTGTCTTATCACACCTGGCTTTACTTAATCAATTACTTGTTTATAATTTAACCCTCTGTTCCCCATGTTGTGTTCGTGAGTGATTGTTTATTGTAATTTGGTCTGTGTTTGTGGGCTATCATTGTTGCCTTGTATACTTGTATTTTTTGAGTAAAGTACTTTGATTACTCATATCTGCTGTCCTGTGCCTGACTCCCTACACCAGCGACACATAGGACCATTACACTGTAATAGTTTTCCATTAAAGTATTTCTCACGCAATAATTATGTTTGGAATGTCTGGGAGTGGCCTGAGTGGGGAGGGGAAAACTGAAACTTCCTGTTATTGACAGAGGTTTGGAAACCTCTTCATTATTAGTCTATATTAACTAAAGCAAAACTCCACCCATGTAAAACCTGCTGATTATAAGGTCCTGTGTAGATTGTATTTTCAACCAGCAACTATCAGGAAATAACAATGATAAAACAAATTCCACTATTTTACAGTGTTAGATTCATCAGCTTTTGTACAATATGAATGTATTTTGACTGCACTGTGCCTTTAATAAAACCAACATTTTGTCACCTTATCCTTTGCCTCCTGCTGCCTGCCTGCCTCCCTTGAGACCGTAAAACCTTTTCTGAGCCAAGCTTATTATTAATATCCAGTATTATTTTGCTACCCTGTCTGTGTGTCTGTCATTGTAGAGGATTATTTTCAGTGCAGTGCCAACCTCATCTCACAGATCCCGAAGATGAGATAGGTTTCTCCCGACTCCCTCTTTGTTGCTCAGGATCTGGTTATCAAATCTCTGGAGGCAGACTGGTAGGCAACTGAAAGTTGATAAGTGGTACCAATTTTCCTTATTTATTACAGCAGTTTATATTATATTAGTTCATTTTTAATGCCCTTTTTCCCTTGCTGTTCTCCACATGTAGGCCCATTTGAATTTGAGCTATCTTTAGACACTATCTGCAGTATGCACGACACCTGCCTTTTACAGAGTGAAGTTGGATTATAACATGCACATAAAACAGAGGTAGGCAACTAGATTCAGCCGCAGGCCGATTTTTGTTGGAGCAGATGGTTGGGGGGCCAGAACATAATTCGAATAATTTGTACACTGCAAATTGACCACAACTAAGCCCCAATTTTTTTTTTAAATAATCATAATTTAATGATTACATTTGTCTCTTTTTTTTAATTTGTGGGAATACTTGGGAACAGATTCCCTAAATTAACAGGTTTTCCTGAATTACACAATTCTTTTATGAATTCCTGGTGATTTTACAGTCTTTTCTGACCCAAAACTAAAATACTTTCTTTGGGAGGCCCAAAAATAATCACTCACGGGACGGTTTTGGCTCACGGGCAAGTTACCGATCCCTGCAATAAAACATGCATTTTTTCCAACAGACGTTTGACTGATTGACTTCAAAGCATTAAAGTTTAATGGACACAGATGTTATTTTGTAAAGCAAAATTGTGCTGTCCTCTTTTGTACAAAGTAATCACTTAGATTGTTCTTTATAATCTATTAGAAGTGGCACAGCAAAGTAACAAAACATTATGATGTTGTACTATTATTATGAAGTCTATTTGAGCAGGGACAATGTTCAACAAAACAGAAGTCTTAGTACACTTAAGAAAATATGTGTAATACCAGATTCAGCCAACAGATCATTTCTGTCTGCAGTACCCGGGCAGGTGAACATATAAACCATAAAAACATTATTTACGAACAGACAACATCAGTACAACCATCAGACATACATTTTTTAAAATCTTTTTTTTAAGGTCGGGACATACAGATGAGTTTTTCCACCAAACTTTTCATTTAACATTCTGTCATAAAGAGCACATTTTCAACCGACCAGAGTCGACCTGTAAGAATATCCAGTAGTCCATAGGCCACGCGTATACGCCTATTAATGTGACATCACTGAAGAAAGCGTTCTATTCTTGTCAATCAACATTTCTACTTAGATCTTCACAGTCTAAAGCAGTGGTTCCCAAACTGTTTATAGTCCCGTACCCCTTCAAACATACAACCTCCAGCTGCGTACCCCCTCTACCACCAGGGTCAGCGTACTCTCAAATGTTGTTTTTTGTAAGCCTGTTGTTTTCATTGTAAGCCTGTCACACACACACACACTATACGATACATTTATAAAACATAAGAATGAGTGTTTTTATCACAACCCGTCTCATGGGAAGTGACAAAGAGCTCTTATAGGACCAGGGTACAAATAAGAATATAATAATAATCAATAATTTTGCTCTTTATTTAACCATCTTACATATTAAACCTTATTTGTTCATGGAAAATTGTGAATAACTCACCACAGGTTAATGAGAAGGGTGTGCTTGAAAGGATGCACATAACTCTGCAATGTTGGGTTGTATTGGAGAGAGTCTCAGTCTTAAATCATGTTCCACACACAGTCTGTGCCTGTATCTAGTTTTCATGCTTGTGAGGGCCGTGAATCCACTCTCACATAGGTATGTGGTTGCAAAGGGCATCAGTGTCTTAACAGCGTGATTTGCCAAGGCAGGATACTCTGAGCGCAGCCCAATCCAGAAATCTGGCAATGGCTTCTGATTAAATTAAATTTTCGCAGAACCGCTTGTTGCAATTTCGATTAGGCTCTCTTGTTCAGATATTGGTAAGTGGACTGGAGGCAGGGCATGAAAGGGATAACGAATCCAGTTGTTTGTGTCATCCATTTTGTGAATGTACCTGCGTAATTGCGCACCCAACTCAATCAGGTGCTTCGCTATATCACATTTGACATTGTCTGTAAGCTTGCGTCCATTTGCACACAAAAAATCTTACAATGGAAAGACCTGTATGTGGTTCTTGTTAATGCAGACAGAGAAGAGCTCCAACTTCTTAATCATAGCTTCAATTTTGTCCCGCATATTGAAAATAGTTCTGGAGAGTCCCTGTCATCCTAGATTCAGATCATTCAGGCGAGTTAAAACATCACCCAGATAGGCCAGTCGTGTGAGAAACTCGTCATCATGCAAACGGTTAGACAAGCGAAAATTATGGTCAGTAAAGAAAGCTTTAAGCTTGTCTCTCAATTTTAAAAAAACGTGTCAATACTTTGCCCCTTGATAACCAATCTGTATGTTGTAAAAGCGTTACATGGTCGCTGCCCATATCATTGCATAGTGCAGAAAATACACAAGAGTTCAGGGGCCTTGCTTTAACAAAGTTAACCATTTTCACTGTAGTGCCCAAAATGTCTTTCAAGCTGTCAGGCATTCCCTTGGCAACAAGAGCCTCTCGGTGGACGCTGCAGTGTACACGTTCCCACTCCACCATGTGGAGTCAGTGGAATTCCCGCAAGAGGATAACGGTTAATGTGATTGGATTTTAATCATTTGAATAGTCTACCTGTATTTGACATTGTATTGTTATTTTGCTGAACACTAAGCGGTTTAATTTTATTTTGTGCAGTGAAACGAGTGAAACTCAGGCGAGAAAAAAACCTCACTCAAATGTATAGCCCCATTGGAAAGTATAAATGTACTGTTTGAAAATGTGAAAAAAAAATGTCATAAAAATATCAAAATGTGAATTGCATTTTTATTTGGCGTATCCCCCAACGACATTACCCCCAGTACCCCAGTTTGGGAATACCTGGTCTAAAGTAAATTCCCCTGAAAATCTTTGTTTGTAAGTTTTAACATTTTGAGAATATAGAGACATTGACATCAATACAACATCCCCAGTCCTTTATTCCACCCGCCAACCCATCCCTTCCTCCCTCCCATGCACCCGCCCACCCATCCCTCCCTCCCTCCCATGCACCCGCCCACCCATCCCTTCCTCCCTCCCATGCACCCGCCCACCCATCCCTTCCTCCCTCCCATGCACCCGCCAACCCATCCCTTCCTCCCTCCCATGCACCCGCCCACCCATCCCTTCCTCCCTCCCATGCACCCGCCCACCCATCCCTTCCTCCCTCCCATGCACCCGCCCACCCATCCCTACCACCCACCCACCCAACAAGGCATCATACTGAAAAATAGCACAAGAACAATGACAGAAACAATATATATATATATATATATATATATATATATATGCAATTAATTAAATAAGATACACAAAAGAGAAAATAAAATACAAAGAATACAATAAAATAGGTGTCACAATAATAATGTAATCCTATATACACACTGTAGCCACTGACATATGGCATCTGCCTATACTGAAAAAAACTATAGCCATTCTCTATTAGCAGAACAAACAACATCTGTCCCATAACAGCATCCCCCAGTCCTGGCACCCATCCATGCCCCCGCATCCAACGCACTCTACTCCAGTCAGAAGTTTGGTCATGAGTTGGTCAATTTAACCAAGTGTGCCGACGCTGGGGCAAGAACAAAGACTTTCACCCCCCAGGATGCACCCCCCAGGACCAGGAGAATCTAGTCCATAAAGAAAAAGAAGGCAACAGTGCTTAGATGACAGAATATTAAAAAGAACAAAGATCATTAAACAGGTATGACAGTACCAGTGGATTCCTATTAACACATCATAGCCACTTACACAGGACATGACTGCCTATACTGGCATGTGAGAGCTAAATTATGTGAAAGATAGGCTGTCTACATGTTCCAAGAAAGGGGACCGCGTCAGGCCAAACTTCTCTCAGAAGCCCCGCACAGCGTATCTAACCATTTCTAGTGGCAGACATCATTTCCTTAACCCACTGTGTAAGAGAAGGAGGTCCTGCCGACTTCCAATTAAAGAGGATAAGACAGTGAGCTAGAAGTGAAGGAACTGCTGCTGCATTAGTCTGGTGGGTGGTAACAGTAGAAGCGAAAGGTGGTATGCCAAAAATAGCAGTGAACAGATTGGGGCCAACAGTTTTGTCACATAGATGTAAAAATGCCTGAAATATTGGGTCCCAAAACCCCCTCAGAGATTGGCATGGCCAAAACATATGCCCCACAGTTGCTGGACTTTGTTGGCATCTCAAACACTTTGGGTCCACATTTGAATATATTTTTTTCCAGTCTGTCATTTGAGTAATGGAGACTGTAAGACTGAATGAGTCCATGCCTTATGCAAAAAGAGGCTCTATACTACGTTGTCATATCTCAACGGGTAGCTCGCCACCCCTGTCTTGTTCCCATGCAGACTTGGTATTTGCGCAGAAAGGCGCAATAATGTTCCATATCATAGGGGTTAAGGTCTAAGCACCTCTCAACTTGAATATTTGCAGGCAGGAGCGGAAATTAATGAAAATGTTTTTTAGCAAAGCTGCAAGTTTGGAGATACCTAAAAATTAAGTGGGAATATTATGGTCAACCCTCATAGTTTCAAATGAGACAAATGTGTTATCAAGGTCAGTAAAAAACACCAGGCCATTTCTATGTCAGGACTGGAATGCAGTGTCTATCTGCGAGGCTGGGAAGATATGACTAGATGTTAATGGGGAGAAGCAGCTTGCTTGGTTAAGTGATTTTGGAACTAGGACCAGATTTTAAGGGAGTTCTTGACAATGGGATTGAAAACATGGGTGCTGAGGTTCATGGGCAGTGGGGAGCACAGGAGAGAGACTGGAGAATTTAGAAGACTGTTACTCCATGATAGCCCAAGGTGGACCATCCTTGTTTTCAAATGTGGAAACCATATAAACACATTTAGAAATATTTTCTGACCCGTAGTAGTTGAATACGTTTTAGGTCTCTCTTGATATACCTTCCTCATTCTTGGATTTGACTTCCAAATGAAGTTGGAAATGCAGCTGTTCAGTTGTTTGTACATTGACTTTGCCAGAAAAAAAAATGATTTGGAATAAGTACAAAAACCTAGGTAGGACAGTCATCTTGACAGAGTTAATGCGACCTGCTAATGAAATGGGAAGGGAAATCCTGCTTATTGCGCTCCAGGTGTGTTTTTAAATTTTGTTTATTTTTTTCTGCAGTTGGGTTAATACAACACAGTTTAATTCAAATGTATATACATTCTCCTCATTATATGGTTATATCTATGTAATACAATGTTTATATCAAATCTTGGAGTGATTTTGAGAATAAACTAAAACAATTTATATAGAAGCTGTATTTGTCTCTTCAACCGTGTTATCATCTTCAACACCATTACCCTACTCTCAACCCTGTTACATGACCATTTTTGTGATAAAATACTGGAACGTTTATGAAATAGGAATTCCTTTGTGGAGCTCAGTCTGAAATATTTAGAGTAATCATGAGAATATTGATTTGAGTTAAAATTCTGAAGTGAAACCATACTTTTATTTTTTTAAATGATGAGGTAGCTGACACACAAAGTGTCCATTTCAGGCTTTAATACAGCAAAAGTGTGAGATTTTATAATACATTTTAATATTTACAATTATTGAATTAGTTTGAGGGACATATGGTAAATGTTGATTTTATTACAAGTATCTTTTATAATAACATTCAGACAACGTCCATATTGTCCATAACTGGGTTTATGACAAAATGGTGTCCATATCAGAAGATAATGAATAATAATTGGTCTTTGATGCCTGAGATGGGAAATATGTTTTCTTGGAGGTTAAGCATGTCCTTCATGTCATGGGGTGTTAAAAAAAATAATTTATTTTGGTAAACAAATTGAAAAATGTAAAAGTCCAAATGGTACCGTTCTGGTGGAATGACCCACACATAGAAAGGACGACATCATACAAACATCAACTACACCACACCTGGCCAGACCCACTAGCCCTCACCTCCATCTCCAGCACCTTATTACTTTCCGCCACATGGCAAAACTGTCTCTTCGTTGCACACGCACTTTCAATTTTTAGATAGTAAAGCATTTTACCTTTCCATTGCGTGAACATCAGAGGATAGGTTGATTTCCAGTTTTTAAAATATATGTTTTTTAAGATGATTGTTGAGAAAAGTACTGTCCAACCCATCAGGTATCTCACTGCACCCTCATGTGCCATGTCTTGAAATAGGAAGACAGACAAATTAAAAGTACATTTACATTGTAATACTTCTGACAGAAATCTTTCCAGCTAAACCCTCAATTCCTAATGTGATACGTCTATATTTCTCAAATGTTAACTATTCTTTTATCACAAAATGATTTCCTCTTTTTCTTCTTGAAACATGTGTTGATGTGTTCTCCTGGTTCACCAAAAGCATCTGTAAATTCCGGAATGCCATGAAGGACATTTTGACCAGGAGCCAGTTTGAGGCCTACCTCAGATACAACTATTCTCTAAGTAAGTTCCCCTGTTTAGCTTTACCATTCCGGTATTTGACTTGTGGTGTAGCTAATGCTATTAGGGATAGATTTAGAGTTAGGGTTGACAGTTTATCCTCTGTCGCCCATCTAGTAACAAAGGTGTCTTTTCCCATGTTTCTCAGAGTACATGCCGTTAATGAAAATTAGATCCTAGTCTCAGTAGGACTTCTCTGTCAAAATAAAGGTTTAAAAAAAATGGAAAGCCAGCAGATTGAATCAGTCAGCTTGTGTTCAGAGGATGGAGACTCCTCCCACTTGAAAAGGTGGGTCGACAACCACAAAATGATAGCGGTGGAATTCCAAGTCAACAATCTGTCATTTTACCTGGAGCGAGAGAGTTAACTATTGAATATGGAGAGGATTTTATGGAGAAGGATTGTTTACTAACTTGAATTTAATTGTTCTGTCAACTGAATATGGAAAACTTATTCATATTTGATTAATATTTTGACTACTTACCATAATTGGATCGTTAAGTGACAGAGGAACTCTTTTTTGTGTTTGTGTCTACTGTGAGGGCGTGTTCGTGTCAGGAACATGGCCGACTCAGGCCCTATAATGGCATCCGTGGGCATGAAGTGGAGAATGACCATGCCCTCCACCAGAAAGCTGAAATGATCTGCAAACTGTTCCTCAAGTCAGAGATCTCTCCCGAACTCAGGGTATGTTTTCTTACTAACTCATTATCTGACTGTACTGTGTCTGTATGTGTACTCTGTACTGTATCTGTACTCTCAGTCGCCCTGATCTCCCATAGCAACGCTCTTAACATATTGGAGCTGATCAATAACACGTGAAGTACTTACCTTGCTATTTACATTGCAATTCAAGGAGGATGATATTAGATTAAAAACTAATGAGAACACAGATATTGTGATATTGTTATCATTCCATCATTTTAAATCCTCTATGTCTATCTCATCTATCTCATGATTCGGATTTACCACTATCTGATAGTGTCCTCATTGTCTCCTATAGATCAACATAGCAGAGAGTGCCAGGGAGTCCATCCAGCAGGCCTTTGCCATGGGCAAGTTGGACCGAGGACTCTTCTATGAAGCCATTATGGCTATCTTCCCTAACCACATCTTGTGTTGGAAAAAGTAAGTGTTAGGGAAACACCTTGTCCCAAGTGTGCCCAGCACCTTCTAAAACGCTCCCACAGGAATGATAAATTATGACTCAGCCCAAACTTTTTTTACCGACCATGTGACCTTTTACCATCTGATGATGGCTGTATTTGCCTTGCAGGTTCTATAGCCAGAAGGAGAAGAAAGGTATAGTTGGAGATAATGCTGAGAAAGAAGCCTCCACAGCTCTTCCTGACAACCTCCATCGATTCAACTCTGACTGGTACCAAAAGGTCCAAACAACCATGACAAGTGAGTCCTGAGGGATGTTATTTCCACACAGTGTTTCATATAAAATGATGAACCCTTATATAGTTAGGCTTATAGAAAGCTCCTTATTTAGTGGTGTGTAGAGTTTTGTGTGGTAAGTCTGTTTATTTAAGTACACTAAGATTGTCTTCTATCTCTGTCCACAGATGAATACACCATCCTTAGGTTTACAGTGCATTGTGGTCTCAATATGGTCCTTGCTCAAATCCACTCCTCAGAGTAAGTTCTAAGTTCCCAACCAACTGTCATGAAGTAGTGGTGACCCATGCAGTGACCAGTTCAGTTGTTTCTCTGGATTTTTATTGACTTATGTACTTCCCTGTACTTACTGTTCATCTGTTATCGTTTATGTTAGATTTCCACCACTGGAGGTGTCCAACCAACACAGAAAGTCTGCATGTCCCATTCTCAGGTAAGCATATAAATGCACCTCATAGAGCTTAGTGGTACATATCTATTACAGTACTGCAATAACAGTTAGTAATGGGAGGAATCCATTTTGTTTAATGTTGTTTTAGTCCTTAAACGTCTCTGCCTCGTTCTGACCTAACCCACTCGTTCTCTGGATCCTCGCTCTCAACAATCCAGGAGGAGGACTAGTCTATCTTTTTAACAATAGAACTAAAGGTTATATATTTTCTATATGAATAATACGGCAAGATTATTAGAATATTACATGGATGGTTAGGATAAGTCAGCACCAACAGCTACAATACAGATGTGAATTGGGAAAGCCTTTTTAAACATGCCTGCTTATTCACCAGCAGGGGGAACCACTGACCAATACAGAACACTGCTATCAGATCTATTATGGCATTGATTATTTGCCATATATATTTTTAGCATGCAATATTGTTTCGGTAGTTAGTTCTCTAATTCCATTAGTAAGAAAATATATTTACTGTGGTCAAAAGTTTAGTACGGACTGTGTGTTGAAGTGTCTCATCCTGTATAATAATCTCGCTATGGAGCTTTGTACTCTTTGTCCCAGGAGGGATAGAGGTTTATCTGAGGATAAGATCAGTAGAGACAAAGCATTAAGCGAGATTCACTTTCCATACAAGTCTTTCAAGTCTTTCATCCATGACACTGACCCTTCCCTTCCCCCCAACCTCCCAACTGCACAGACTAAATCTTTTCCCCCTCTCAAAACACTCCTCCCCTCCCCTCTCTTCTCTCTCCCATCATCCCCCCCACACACACACACAATCTCAACCCTTGTTGTCCCATGCCTGTCATATATCAGTATGTCTGGCGACCCATCTAAACTCAGGATAAGAGTCCACCTGGGGCGGCAGGGTAGCCTAGTGGTTAGCGCGTTGGACTAGTAACCTGAAGGTTGCAAGTTCAAACCCCCTGTCGTCCTGCCCCTGAACAGGCAGTTAACCCACTGTTCTTAGGCCGTCATTGAAAATAAGAATTTGTTCTTAACTGACTTGCCTGATTAAATAAAGGTCAAATAAAAAATAAAAAGAGTCCACCTTAAAAATGAATGAGGCTAACAATGTCCCTGTCTCCTAGCTTTAAATGTCCCGTGCATTATATCTCTAAGCCAATGACCCAAAGTCTTCCCCTGTGACTAGTCACCACTGGAGTTGTAAATCAAAGCTAAAGGGGTCTTTTAGGATGCTGCTTCCCTAATCCGCTTATCACTTTATTTGGATCATCAATAACCAAAGACTGCATACATTAATTAATATGGCATCATTAAATACTGTAAATTGTGCTTGAAAAGGCCATTTGCACCAATATTGCTTGGATTCAATACTCAGTGCCGTGACTCAGATCACAAAGTACATTATTTTCGTTTAAAATATGTTTTATATTGTTGTTTCAGTGAGGTCCAAAAGTATTGGGACAGTGACACATTTTTTGTTTTGTTTTGGCTCTGTAATCCAGCACATTGGATTTGAAATGATACAATAATCAAGAGGTTAAAGTGCAGGCTGTCAGCTTTAATTTGAGGGCATTTCATCCATATCGGGTGAGGTGAGAAAGTTACAGAGGCATAAATATCATGCCCTTTTTTTCTTTCTTTTTTTTCTCCCCAATTCCGTGGTATCCAATCAGTAGTAGTTACTGTCTTGTCTCATCGCTGCAACTCCCGTACGGACACAGGAGAGGCGAAGGTCGAGAGCCATGCGTCCTCCGAAACACAACCCAACCTAGCCACACTGCTTCTTGACACAATGCACATCCAACCCAGGAGCCAGCCGCACCAATGTGTCGGAGGAAACACTGTACACCAAGTGACCTGGTCAGTGTGCACTGCACCTGGACCGCCACAGGAGTCGCTAGTGCGCGATGAGACAAGGATATCCCTGCCGGCCAAACCCTCCCTAACGACACTGGGCCAATTGTGCGTCGCCCAATGAGCCTCCCGGTCGCAGCAAAGCCTGGGCTCGAACCCAGAATCTCTGGTGCACAGAGATTCAGTGGTCTAAGGCGATGCAGTGCCTTAGACCACTGCGCCACCCGGGAGGCCAAACTCCCCTTTTATTGGTAGTGAAGGTTAGCATGTGTGATCTTTGTGCCTCTGTAACTTTCTCACTCATCATCATTCACGATTCATTCAGGATTATCCACAATCATGGTAGCATCCACATTAATGTAGCATCCACATTAATTGTTCAGAAACATACACTACTGTTATAAAATTGACTTTGACTCCAAAATGACACAATACGTTATTTACCATTAATTTCTGTTGGGCACAAAATAATCTGAAACACAACCAAAACAAACTGCAAATGCAAATGTGGCTGACTGTGAGCCAGGCCTAATCACCCAACATCAGTGCCCAACCTCACTAATGCTCTTGTGGCTGAATGGAAGCTATGTTCTAACATCTAGTGGAACGCCTTCCCAGAAGAGTGGAGGCTGTTATAGCAGCAAAGGGGGGACCAACTACATATTAATGACCATGATTTTGAAATGAGATGTTCAGAGCAGGTGTCCACATACTTTTGGTCATGTAGTGTACTTGGAACTGAGGTCAAGATATGATTTTTGAATGGAGACGATGAGATTTAATTCCCATGATGCCTTCTGGAAGGATGAGGCATTCTGCCTCTTCTATGTCAATATCAGAGCTGCTGACGGAGAAAGAGGCTCAGTGCTAGGCATCGTGGGTTTTATTTAATCCAGCTATTCTCTTTGTGATAATAACTTTTTTGCTTCATTCTGGACCTTGTCTGTCAGCTTGACATAGCAATATCTTCCAATTCCACTGTTTCATAGTCAGTTTCATTTATTTCAAAACACCATTTCACACCCTGCTGGCTTTAACTAGGTATTATACAGCATTTGGGGAGAGGGCTGTAGATTGAATCGTGACAGAGACAAGGTCTTTTCCGGTGAAAAATAAGTGAATATTGTAAATGGCAGACTGTATAACATGTTTTTTTTTGTCCCTTTTCTCCCCGTGACTTTTTATTGTTTACTATTCTTGTCTCTTATATCCTTGCTTTCTTTCATAACTTGATACAAATTCTGCTTGTTCAAAAGGCATTGTCATTCATTTTGTCTGTCAATATTGTTGGATTTCAGCAAAGACTGTACACTTTGGTGACGTATGTCCAAATCAGTAGAAAACAATCAACATAAAGTTTGTTTTTTCAATCTCAAGCTTGTAATATTTCTTTGTCATATAATTGTTTAACCAATGAAGTTAGAATCAGAAGGGCTGATGTGAAGTTTGTCCATTGGATTCCTTTTTGTTATTTATGATACAGGAAGAAGTGCACTTTTAAAGGTCCAAGGCAGGCTTTCTTTTTTTTTATCTCAATAGCTAATCATTTTGGAGTAAAAATGAAGTACCTTACTGTGATTGTTTTCAATTAAAATGGTTAACAACCAAAAATATATAGCTTCTTAGAAAATAGCATGTCTACCAGTGGTCTGAGTGGGAAGGGGAAAACTGAAAATGTGCTGTTATTGACAGAGAGGTTTGAAACTCTCTTTCTTATTAGTCAATTAACTAATTTACCACATGGTGATGTCACCAGGCAGGCCCGAAACTCCATTCCACCAAAGCAGGCTGAACTTTTGGGTGGTCTTTTGAAGTAGCTCTTACACTAAAAGGGCATTATCATAATTTTCACAATTTCACAGTATTATTCCAACCTAGTAGGTGGAAATATATATAAAACACAGGGGAATCATGTTTATGACTGTACTGGGCCTTTAACCAAATATTTATTTAATGAAGATTTTAAATTCAGCTTTTTAATCTAATCCTCTTCAGTCTGTTCTTTTCCCTTTTGAGTTGTCTGATATTAGTCTGTCCTTCAGTAAAAACCCAGCCACTGGCAAAAGTCAAATATTATGCTAACATATTCTGCATCTTCCAGTGCCTCTGTGTATAATGAGACTAATATCCCCTAAGCATTACTGTGATCGGAGAGTTTTGGAAAGGGACTGCTGGAGTTTTGGCTGTTACTTTGGCTGGGGGCACAGCTGTTGTCCTCTTTGACACACAAAAAAAGAAAATTGTGATTTGATGGCAACTACTTCTCAGCTGAAGGTTGTTGAACTGTGGTGAGAGTCTTTGTGCTGTATTTATGAAACACATCTCAATAATCGTGCATTCAAGTATCTTATTTTAACCTTCAAACTAAACCATACAAGTAGCCTTCAGTCTCATCTCAGTACGATCAGGACTGTAGATTACTGGAACCCACCTCAGCTTTGTACATTGAACAATTGCCAGGCAAACCCATTCTGACATTAACAGACAGTTATGGGTTTTACTGTCTGTGAAGTATTGATTCATACTTCATATCCTGCCTGTTTACAGTCTGATCATCACCTGGTGCTACCCTCCAGTGCCCTCCGGGGCCCCCTTATGGAGCGGGCTGCCCAGGACCGGGTGTGCCAGGCCAGCCGGTGGTCCTGCCTGTGGGTGGGTGGGTCTGCTGGATCGGGTTCAGTCCCTCCTGCTGCTGCTGACATATCAGCTATGTTTATTAAGAGGATGACAAGTATATCAGGTCCCATAAGCAGGCCCTCATGCGCAGGAATTCCTTTGTTACTTTGCGAGGAGGGTGTCATCAATCTTGCTGCCAACGCTCCTCTCCTGAGCTGTTTATGTCAAACTCAGATTCCCTTCCTTTCTGCCTGGCCTCTTCCGCCTCTCCTCCTCTCGCCTTGCAGAGAGAGAGAGCTCCTCACTCTGACGGAGGGAGCGACAGAGCGGCAGTCACTACGGGTGGATAGTCTAGGTCTAGGAGTAAATGAGAAAATGTGATGAAAAGATATTGACAGGTGGTGCTTTGGTTTGTAAAGTTTCAAGTTGTGTTAATCGTATGTACGGGATACGCATAGTATACATCGTCCAACAAAATGCCTTCTTTCTCGACAATGCAACAACAATACGAAATAGTAAAAATTAAGAATACGAACATCAAGTAAATGGCAGTAGAATAGAATAAACATTTTTGCATAAGTATAATACAGGAAGGATCAATTTATAGTACAATATTTACACATATATTAGAGGGGGGTGAAAAGTGTATAAATTGAGCAGTATAAGAAGAGCAGGAGTGATGTATGCTAAGGTATGGAGAATCAGAGCAGGTGGTCAGTCCAGTTCAAGTGTTCATTTGTCTGATGGATTCTAGATAGAAACTGTCTCTGAGCCTGTTGGTATCAGACCTCATGTTCCGATACTGTCTGTCCGACGGTAAGGGAGAGAACAGCTCATGGCTCAGGTGTGTGTGGTCCTTGATGATGCTACATGCCTTGCTCAGGTTTCAGTTTGAGATGATGTCCTGGATGGGTGGAAGCATGGTCCCAGTGATGTACTGGGCTGTCTTCCCGCCCGCTGGAGGGCCTTGTGGCCGTAAACGGAACAATTCCCGTACCAGGCCGTAATGCAACTGATGCTCTCGATGGTGCAGCGGTAGGACTTGGAGAGGACCTGGGGCGGCATACCAAATTTCTTCAGCCGCCTTAGGATATAGAGACGCTGTTGTACCCTCTTGTGGTGTTCTCAGTCCATGTCAAGTCCTTTATCATGTGAAGATTCCTTAAGTCAACAATCAACTCCTTTTTCTTGTTGACGTTGAGAGAGAGGTTGTTGTTATGACACCACAATGCCAGTTCACTTACCTCCTCCATAGCTGACTTGTCGTTGTTGGTTATCAGGACTACAACCGTGGTGTCATGAGCAAGCTTGATGATGGAGTTGGTGTCGTGTAAATCCACACAGTTGTGGGTGAACAGAGAGTACAGCAGAGGACTGAGGACACACCCCTGGGGGGGCCCTGTGTTAAGAGTCAGTGTGGAGCAGGTGTTGTTGTCAATCCTTATAGCCAGAGTTGTGACTGAATACATACATTTCTCTCTGCTGTGCATTCTAACACACACGCACACACACACACACTTGCAAACACACCCTTTCCAGGCAATTGGACACAATTGTGTTGTGTACCGTATGTGCTTCACATTTATTTCAGTATTTTAATTTGATCTTCTTATGTAATGAAATCATATCTTCCCACAAGTTCCCACAACCCATTATCCGTAGAAAGTGAATCCTTAATTCCCCTTAGCATGGCCACATGTGGTTGCTGTAGATGTATGTACAGTACTATAGCTGTAGTGTCTCCCGTCCTCTACTGTACTCCATGTACTGAGCCTGAGACTCAGTGTGTTTAACAGAGATGGACTGTGATGTATGGCCTCCCCACTCTAGGATTGACTGAGGTCAATGACTTCATACATTTGCTTGACAAGTCTGTTATTTCTTTCTTTAGTGAATGTTCAAATCAATACTCAGGGCAATAGTACTGCCAAGATATCTTATGATGGCTTTTCATTCTTGAATATTTGAAAGTTAGGCTGAAATGTTAAGGAGAGATGAGAGAAATAAGAGATGGAGAGAAAAGAAGGAGGAGAAAGATAAGGTTGCATTCAAATTGTGGCTGTCTCTCCATTCTTAAAAAACTTTCTCAGAATGTGGATGATGATAACCATAGAAATATATGTTATGTATCTATATGGTGATAACCATGTATCTATATGGTGATAAACCAGACAATAATGTTCTGAGGATTACTGATTATCTATGCAATGGAGGAGAGGGAACAGTCCATAGAAATATAATTACTATTCTATTGAATTACTCTTCTATTTCTATGGAACAGCCTCAGAGACTAGATTTCCATTTGATTCTCAAATCAAGGCCAAGCTGTTTCATTCGTCAGTCAACAATAGGCAATAACAGGGGAGGTTTGAGGCTGTGCTGCCTTTGTGTGCAAACTGTGCATACAACGCCAAAAATATCAAGTCAATCTCTTACATTAACATTGCAAATGTGTTTGCCAATGGTTTCCCAGACACTGCATAATTGGCTAGGAGATATTGTTAGTTCAGGTGTTCCACGTAATTGAATTCTGTAATGAAAATCCTGTGAATGTGAAATGGCAAAATCATTTATTGAAAATAATAATTGTGTATCTGAGGTTTCTTAGAAAGGGACTGATCAAACCTCTCTAGATTGGTGGGTTAATTTCTTTTTTTCTATCAATGTGTAATATTAGATGCAATTATAGTTGCCTAATTGTTTGGCTAATGCATTTTACATAATCATGTGGAACACAATAGTTTTTTTTCAAAAGTCCATAGTGGAATCAGTCCACTTGTGTGAGTCCACTTTAATAGATGGTAGTTCGTATTCCTCATGTGTTCTCATTTTGATTATCACCGTCCTTAGTTGGAGTTAGAGGAGCATAGTTTATCCAACTTTTTGATTAATAGCTTGTCATATTTCAAATGTTAGAGGTGGTTTTCAATTATAATTATGTCCCTGTGTAAGTGATTCGGTTTGCTAGTATTGTCGGGGAAACTTGCATTGTACTTCAAAGATTATAGATGTGTACCATATTTCATTTTCAAATTAACAGACTCATTGAATGACATTATAGTGATTACCTAGATTTATTGTTAATTTTCCCAACTACTAATATGTGTTCTGTAAGTGTTCTTGTTTGTGTGTGTGTGAGAACGTACTTCTGTGAGTGTGTCTGTCCCTCTTCATATGCGCATGTGTAAGTAATAAGTTTACTGCATCCAGCTGGACAGAACTGTTGACAGAGCCAGATGATATATCTGATAATAGTTGGGGGGAAAAGCCTTGACTTAGTTTGATTCAGCTGCCCAGTGCTGACCTGCTGCCTCGGCCCAATCAGTCACCTTGTCCTCCCTTTGACTTCTCACCCCCTGATCCTTCTCTCCTGCCCCAGAGGACCAAGAGAAAACAACCAGAGAGCAGTTCGCCTGTCAACTATCTCTAGCCTTCCCTTAATCCCCTCCCAACTGCTAAAAGCTTTTAGTCACTTCCAAACTCCCCGTCTCCTCTCTGCTAGAAATGAGATTGGAAATGGAGGCGATTTGATATCTCAAGGCCCTAGGTCAGTGAACAATCAATGTAGGGGAAAACAAACAAGAAACACCACGTGCTGTGAGATAATGCTTTATATAATTTATACTGGAGTTAGGACCTCCTATGCATCATGACTTCTGAATCTGTGCTTTCTAATTCTATGAATGTGTATTTGCCTACAGCTCAACTCTTAGGGATAAGCCCTATATGTTATTTTTCCTCTGCATTTATTAGACAGTGTGAGTAGTGCCTAACAACGATCAATGACGGAGATGTTCCAATGAAGTGACAGAGAGACAGAGTGCTATTTGCCATTACTGACATCTTCATCCCATAACTTTCCTTGTTTCTGCACCTTTGTGAATGCTGGCATCTGTGGTGTTTCCAGGTGGATACGCTGCAGTGGACTGGGAATTCACAGTATTCAGAGGCCACAGCAGCTTGGGCAGGTGGAGAGCGAGAGAGAGAGAGAGAGAGAGAGAGAGAGAGAGAGAGAGAGAGAGAGAGAGAGAGAGAGAGAGAGAGAGAGAGAGAGAGAGAGAGAGAGAGAGAGAGAGAGAGAGAGAGAGAGAGAGAGAGAGAGAGACAAGAGACAAGAGACAAGAGAGAGAGAGAGGGAAAATAATCAAAACCTTTGTGTTTTGGGTATCTCATCATGAATAAATACTGAAAAAGAGACAGCTAGTGAATAAAAGAACAACATGAATCAAAACCAAAAAGGAATTGATTGCGAGCAGAGCCTGCTGCTGGAAAGACTATTGTAGCACTCTATCCACTGAATAACAAAAGCACAAATAGGAAAGTTGGAGAGGAAAATCTATAAAAAGGCCATGTAGATATCAACCTTTCAAACACGTACCCTCGATAAATGCCAAAGTATTTCTGCACTCTCAGCTAGCTTACTCAATTTAATGAATTCCCCACAATTTCGATTACATTTGAATATGATTTATACCAGCAAGTATGACAAACAGGCACAAAAACTGGCTTCATATATTACATACAGTGCTCCTAGTAATAAGAAAATATTTTCCTTTGCTCTCATCTGATACACAATGTACTGTATGCCTCATATATAGTATGTTTATTTTTATGAAATGTTTTTGCCTTGTCCTGGCTCAAAGGTTCATACAGTACCCCCGGCTCTGTTGAACCTTTTGTAGTAGAGAATCACTTTTGTTCCTAGAACACTCGTAGACTACCAGTTTCAGGGCACGTTTGCTTTCTCTGTGGGGGAGAAACGTCTGGTTCGAGACTACGACACCAGAGATTGTCCTTCTTCACGTAACACATTCATATGGATTAGTATCTATCAATGTCCCCGCTCGCTATTTCTGCTCTAATTAGACAGTTAGACAAATGTGAAATAGATTAATTTGTAGATACACTATAATTATCTTGGACTTTTACGACTTGCGAGATGTAAGTTTCACATCTACTAGTTTTGGTCTAACCTCTAGGTCAGTGCTGACTCAAAGACACACACACACACACACACACACACACACATTGTCTCTCTTTTATCTACATCCTTTCATCTGTGCCATCCTTATACTGCTCTCTGCTCCAGAGATGCTCGCTGTGTCTGACTTCCACACACTCATCCACTGGCTGCTTTGATATAGTCCAATATGATAAGTACTGTATACGAGATGTTTTCCGTGGTGTACGTTTTAATTCCACGCAATTCAGAAAGAAAACTAAATTCCAATTACAAATGTTCCTCATTGAAAAGCATTGAAAGGACTTCCTCAATGGACCGGAATTGAAATGGAATTGGCCTCAACCCTGGTACATACTTTGTTGAGGCATCAGTTCAGTCAGTACAATGCTACACAATTAGACAATAGAGCAACGCTTCTTAAACCATTCTTGAATGCAGCTTCGTGAATCAAACTCATCAGAAACACATCAGTATCAAGCATTAAATGGCTTTATTGTGCATTATGACATCTGAACATCCTTCATGATGATATGGTTGTCTTGTTGGTAATTGAAGGACAGTAGTTGTGTCCTGAAGAGGGAATAACTTTAGGAGTAGTTTGCCTCCTGCGAATGTCTTCAGTTATTTTTTTGTCAGCTATTGTACAGACAGAGGCGATGTTTGTAAGGGCCAAGAGAGTAAACTCAGGCTAGTTAACAGAGCCTGTTGTGTTGCCAGAGACCCACAGCGTCTGACCCTCTCCTCTTTTGTCCTTACTGGCACTGTGCTCTGTTTTTCTTTATCTCTATGGCAACCACCAGTGCATGTCATTGTGTTGGTGTTTGTCCACTGCTAAGGTGTTGCCTGCGTGTTTGATAGACCACAGCAACACAAAGGCTTTGGGAACCACTCTGCATCTGCATTGCCCATTTTCCACAGTCTGCTAGCATGCCACAGTTCATCATGTACCCAAGCTAAATTACTGCCCTCACAACCTTTAGCAACATATCAAAGGGTCCTTTCACTTAGCAGGCAGAGGGAACACTGACATTTGTGCGGAATAGAAAGGATATAACCTGACAAGTGGTATATACTGCAGGCCTATATTTGTGATTGTGGATACATGTCATTGTACTGTTTTTAAAATATAATTTTCAATTGATTGATTGACAGAGACCCAGAGCAACGTTCCTGTCATGTAGCTCTGTGGGTTTTCCGTCTGAAAAAAAATATTATAGCCATTTTCCTGCAATGAAATGTGAATCTAATTCTTGCAGAGAGAAACCATGTATTGTAGTTTAGGGAGACAACGGTGCATGGATTTAACAATCAATAATACAGAAAGCCCGTTAAAATGGCAAGAAATAATATCTGAGCCTAATGTGCCACAAATTCTCATCTAAGACCCGGCGTTCTAACCTCCTTAGCGCAGCCCCTTGAGGAAATGGGGGATATGATTAGGAATTCGTTAGCAGGCTTCTATTTTTATGCTGATGACACACTTTCTCCTCCCGGGCTCCCGATGTTGCTGGCTCTTGACTTTCTCACTGTCTTTCTAAAACTAGATCAGCTCTTTACCACCATATTGAAACGTGACATGAAGTTCACCGACTCAAGTGCCCAGAGGTGCAGAGTGATACCAGTAGAACTGAGAAAGGGGAAAAAATGAATTAAAAAAACCCTTTCATCTAGTCTGGTCACACATGTTGACTTCATTCATGATCTTCTTGATTTAAAAAAAAAAAGAAACAGCTACAAAGCACATATTGGCAGACTTGATTTAGATTTTATTCTTTACACTCCTGCGTGCAGCTCGATTAAGCCTATTGATGAAATGACACACAAAGGACAGACAAAACCAATACACAGAGCTAAATGGTTTTGTTGCTATTCAGCCTGTTTATATTGTGTGTGTATCCCATCATGTTTGGAGTAGATTACAGTGTCCACAGCCCCTCCTCCTCTGGCTTGGTCGAGCCCTCTGTGGTTCAGTTATTGTGTACTTTCCAGGCAGGCAAACATAGCCTTTTCACACTATCGTGCCAACCCCAGCCGTACTGTGCTGGCTTGGTTATTTTCCTTTCACAGCACAATTCCTTTCCAGCGTAGTTCCAGCAACTATGGTGGATGCATAAGCGGTGCAATACAGTTTAACTCTGCTTGGTTTGGCTCGGCTTAGTAGTGTGAAAAAGGTAAGGCTCGCCTTGCAGCTCATAGGCCCTATGTGCTGAGGGAATGGACAGACAGTCACTAGCCAGCCGCAGCATTTGTTTCCCATTGAAAAGGATTACAGATCCTGACGGCCATGATTAATCACCCAGCAGCAGACATCTGAATACGGCCCGGGAAAGGTTCAACTTTTTAATTCATCCCACACGCAATCTATTCAAACCAGCTGTTGGCAGCTCTCCTCTCTCTCTCTCTCTCTCTCTCACTTTCTCTCTCTCCCTCTCTCGCTCCCTCTCTTCTTCTCAGTGACCACAGCCTTCCACCGTCTTTCTCTCCTCATCTATGCCTCACATAATTATCTGGGGAAGACTGCTTGTTGCAATTGTGCTGGTTTTGGATGTCATTTGGGGCTTTTTTTCTGTTAGAGATGGATTTCTTTCTTCCTTTGTGAGAGAATAGTTCATTTACTTTTTTGTTGATGCGTTTTGGGATCACTGTTCTCTCGGCAATGAAGGACCTTTATGGAGCTCTGCGCATCACATTGTTTGCTATGTGGGTGAGCACGGTCCTCACTAGGAAAATACAGTTCTTCTCAGTACAAGGTGTAGAAACATCAGAGTCAGATCACTTTTAAAAAACACATTTTATTTTGAATCAATAACACATATATTTAGGGGTCATTGTAATATAAATAACTACTCTATATGTTTGGAAGCAAAGCTGTCACCATTTTCATAACCAGCAGCCATATGATCCTGATGAGTCGTATTAAGAGTCAGCAGGTTATTTCATGGTACAGGCAGATATCCCAGAAGCCAAATGAACAGGGACAGCTACACTGCTTAATGCAACGTAGCCTAGCAACAGATACCGTGATGGCTGTTGGAAACATACTCTCATATTTATGTTTACACGAGAGAAGGATTTGTCTGTCAGCCTGATGGTTCCTAATGTTCTCTTCACTCAGGAGCATTCTCTCTGCAGCGAACCCTGGCTGACACCCTTAAGGACAGCCTGTCCCGTCCTCTCTTCCCAAAAGTCATGAATAGTTCATTCTTTAATACTGTAAGTATGTAAATAATGGTAATGGCATTTGATGTGGAGCAGGGTAGCTTGAAAAGCACTGAAAACAAGATGTGCGTTGAAAATTGTGAGCATGTGAAACAGTAAGAAATTGAGAACTTACAGTATCAAGAGAAGGCTTATTGGCTGGATCAATAAGTAAGCACTATAAATATAACATGAGGGAGCAAAGAGAGAAAGTCCTTTTACAATCAACCTACTCTTCATACCTGGGAAAAGGTTTTATGGCACAGCAAAGTGCATTTTACAACATCCACTGAATCTGGTGTCATGTCCATATTGGAATTATATAACAATCTAGACACAAGCGTTGGATTTCCTGGATGTCGATAATTCGTTTCTGGATTGTTTTTTTTCTGGTCAGGTCACGTGGTCAGAAAAAAATTCCTCGTCATTGATCAATAACATCTTGGGCCTGTTTCCCAGTTTTCAGTGGAACATGCTTTTTACATAGTCTATAGGCTTAATCGTGTCCGGGAAACTGACCCATACAGTAGCCTATATGTACTGTATATATGACTTAACAGATCTCCTGTCTCTCTTTACTGTATGTAGAGGTCCTCTAGGGACACACAAGGCCTACATCAACTCAATTAACTGGGCACAGCCCCAGTATTACCACCATAGATTAGATTTCACTGTGCGTTGTTTACCGGAGAAGAGTGGCCCACAGAATAATATCTTCACAATTTGTGTTAAAGGAAAATTATGATGTTATCTTAGTGCAGAACAATAAAGATAGACCTACTCCTGCGTCTGGGTTAGAGGGGGGCTCGTAGAAATAGACGTCAACCTTTTGTCGCAGAGTTCATACACCTGGGAAAGTTATGATCTTGTCTCCATGGTTACATTAGTGCTGTTGAACTGGTGGAAACCAGATTGTTTACATGGACTCTTGTCACTTCCTCTTTTGATTTTCAACCAGCATACAGTAAGACTAAATCACACATACTTTTAGGTATTTTGCCAGGACTGAAAGGGTGAAAAATAAGTGAAAGACGTGTACTGCACTTGACTAGTGGTTGACTTAGAAAAGGCAGAACGACAAAGTGTCATCTCATCCAGTGAAGGTCGTCTAAAACTGTTAGTCTCTGTCATTACAAACAGAATGCATGAACGCAGCTTTGGCTACGTGCTAATGGTTTCCCCTAAAGATCGATCATTGCTGTGTTGTTAGCCACATGCTAATGTATTTATATTATGAGAGCTCCTCAATGGCATGCTGTTAGCTTCATGCTAATGGCCTTAAAAGAGAGTTAATCACTGCTGTGCTGTTTGCCACATGCTCATCTATTGCTACAGCATCACAGCGATGTGTTCCAGAGGTTAGCAAAACAGTGACTTAACACATGATCACTCTTTATGAGTCTGGGGCCAGGAAGAGAGAGAGGGCCCACAGACGATGCTAAAAAGACGCTAATGACAAGCCATTCAAAGCAATCCAATTATGCAAAAGGGATCTAAACAATTCCATCATCCCCTAAATTAGATTGTCCTAACGAGATAAAGGCACCAATTAATCCTGGATTAATATCCACAGCTCATTTTCCCGCAGAAAACACTCTAATATGCAAATGAAAAATAGAGAGAGACATACAAGTGCCCTTCTGCAATTTCAGATAGGTTGTTGTGTTTTGGGTTTAATTGAGCTTAGCATAGAGGTCTGTCAAAAAGGAAGAAAGATAACAGGGAATGGGTGTGAAAAGGAATAATTACCAGCACATCTGAATTGAATTCAGTGGGTTCAGTTTGAGGAAAGGGTCACAGGTGTTTGTGAAAAGATCCTTCACATACTAAGGGATTCTGACCAACTCAGGAAAGTGAGAAGAGCATCATTAGAGTCAACAAGTCTGCTTCTGCGTCTGCAGTACTTAGGTTGGAATATGAACTCAGCAGATTTCAAATGTCCATATATGCCTGGGACTGCTGGCATTACTACTGCTTAAAACATTCAATTTCAATAGATAATAATTGATTAAATAGATACATACAATTTAGACCTGAGCGCTTTGTAGGCCGTGCACTAGTCAGAATTTCCCTGCTTTCTTTAAAAACAAAGCAATTAAGAATTCAGTTCATCATCATCATCATTATCATCTTCACAGTCCTAATTGTTTGCCTGCCAGCTGTCGAGAGTGGTGATAATTGAGTATTCTGACAAATGTTTTACAACAGCTTTTCTCAAAACAACCTTCCATCATGAGTGAGTGCTTGTTTACAGAAAGGCACAATTTAGAAAGCTGTGATTCACATAGTTGGTTTTTAAGACATTCACTCAAATCTTCCATTCCCCTGATAACCTTATCATTTCAGTTTGAGACTAATGGTCGAGGGAGAGAAACAGACATTTAACCCTAATGTGACAGGTTACAGGATCCTAGGCTTATCGCAATTTTTTGACAAAAACTTTTTTTTAAACTTTATAAAAGTACAGACTCAGAGCTTAAAAACTGGATATCATACAGTTTAATTAGAGAACGTAATGGGAAAGTAATGCTGCTTTGAAAATGTAGAAACTTGTTTACCATCTTTGATTTAAAAAAAGCTAAAGAAGATTTTGGTGCTGTTTATACCCATTCAGCATCGTCCACACTCTTACTCTTAAGCCTTATAGCGCCACCCATCTCTTCAGGAATTTACATGTAAACTCATGTGAGTCAGCATGGCATTGTCCTCTAGAAAGCAGGCTCTCACAACTTTCTGCCACTGAGCTTTGTCGATAGCACCAGCTAAATTCAGGGTAACAATGTTGTTGATAGCTAAAGCAACACTTTTTCAGTTGTACATACAGTTGAAGTCGTAAGTTAACATACACTTAGGTTGGAGTCATTAAAACTATTTTTTCAACCACTCCACAAATTTCTTGTTTTAACAAACTATAAGTCGGTTAGGACATCTACTTTGTGCATGACACAAGTAATTTTTCCAACATTTGTTTACAGACAGATTATTTCAATTATAATTCACTGTATCACAATTCCAGTGGATCAGAAGTTTACATACACTAAATTGACTGCGCCTTTAAACAGATTGGAAAATTCCAGAAAATTATGTCATGGCTTTAGAAGCTTCTGATAGGCTAATTGACATCATCCTAGTCAATTTGAGGTGTACCTGTGGATGTATTTCAAGGCCTACCTTCATACTCAGTAACTCTTTGCTTGACATCATGGAAAAATCTAAAGAAATCCGTCAAGACTTCAGAAAGATTTTGTGGCCCTCCACAAGTCTGGTTCATCCTCGGGAGCAATTTCCAAAAGCTTGAAGGTTCCACGTTCATCTGTACAAACAATAGCACGCAAGTATAAACACCATGGGACCACGCAACCGTCATACCACTCAGGAAGGAGACGCGGTCTTACTCCTAGAGATGAACGTACTATGGTGCGAAAAGTGCAAATCAATCCCAGAACAACAGCAAAGGACCTTGTGTAGATGCTGGAGGAAACAGTTACAAAAGTATCTATATCCACAGTGAAACGAGTCCTATGTCGACATAATCTGAAAGGCCGCTCAGCAAGGAAGAAGCCACTGCTCCAAAATCGGCATAAAACCCAGACTACGGAGAATGGAGAATAAGATCGCCTCCTCCCAGCTGCCCACTGCACTGAGGCTAGGAAACACTGTCACCACCGATAAATCCACTACAATTGAGAATTTCAATAAGCATTTTTCTACGGCTGGCCATGCTTTCCACCTGACTACCCCTACCCCGATCAACAGCCCTGCACCCCCCACAGAAACTCGCCCAAGCCTCCCCATTTCTCCTTCACCCATATCCAGATAGTTGATGTTCTGAAAGAGCTGCAAAATCTGAACCCTTACAAATCAGCCGGGCTAGATAATCTGAACCCTCTCTTTCTAAAATGATCTGCTGAAATTATTGCAACAGCTATTACTAGTTACACCAGCTCTGTCAGGAGGAATGGGGCAAAATTCACCCAACTTATTGTGGGAAGCTTGTGGAAGGCTACCTGACATGTTTGACCCAAGTTAAACAATTTAAAGACAATGCTACCAAATACTAATTGAGTGTATTGAAACTTCTGACCCACTGGGATTGTGATGAAAGAAATCAAATCTGAAATAAATCATTCTCTCTGTCACGCCCTGGCCATAGAGAGGTTTTTATTCTCTATTTTGGTTAAGCCAGGGTGTGACTAGGGTGGGCATTCTATGTTCATTTTCTATGGTTTTGATTTCTGTGTTTGCCCGGGTGTGGTTCTCAATCAGAGGCAGCTGTCTATCGTTGTCTCTGATTGAGAACCATACGTAGGTAGCCTTTTCCCAGCTGTGTGGTGTGGGTAGTTGTTTTAACATTCACATTTAACATTTAAGTCATTTAGCAGACGCTCTTATCCAGAGCGACTTAGTGTGTTTTGCACCTGACGGAGTTGTTTCGGTTGTTCTCTTTCCTGTTTTGTATTTAGTGTTCAGTTCTATTTAATAAATATGAACACGTACCACGCTGCACCTTGGTCCTCAACTTCTTCCACCAACGATCATTACATACAGTGCCTTGCGAAAGTATTCGGCCCCCTTGAACTTTGCGACCTTTTGCCACATTTCAGGCTTCAAACATAAAGATATAAAACTGTATTTTTTCTGAAGAATCAACAACAAGTGGGACACAATCATGAAGTGGAACGACATTTATTGGATATTTCAAACTTTTTTAACAAATCAAAAACTGAAAAATTGGGCGTGCAAAATTATTCAGCCCCCTTAATTGTAGCGCCACCTTTTGCTGCGATTACAGCTGTAAGTCGCTTGGGGTATGTCTCTATCAGTTTTGCACATCGAGAGACTGAAATTGTTTCCCATTCCTCCTTGCAAAACAGCTCAAGCTCAGTGAGGTTGGATGGAGAGCATTTGTGAACAGCAGTTTTCAGTTCTTTCCACAGATTCTCGATTGGATTCAGGTCTGACTTGGCCATTCTAACACCTGGATATGTTTATTTTTTAACCATTCCATTGTAGATTTTGCTTTATGTTTTGGATCATTGTCTTGTTGGAAGACAAATCTCCGTCCAAGTCTCAGGTCTTTTGCAGACTCCATCAGGTTTTCTTCCAGAATGGTCCTGTATTTGGCTCCATCCATCTTCCCATCAATTTTAACTATCTTCCCTGTCCCTGCTGAAGAAAAGCAGGCCCAAACCATGATGCTGCCACCACCATGTTTGACAGTGGGGATGGTATGTTCAGGGTGATGAGCTGTGTTGCTTTTACGCCAAACATAACGTTTTGCATTGTTGCCAAAAAGTTCAATTTCATCTGACCAGAGCACCTTCTTCCACATGTTTGGTGTGTCTCCCAGGTGGCTTGTGGCAAACTTTAAACGGCACTTTTTATGGATATCTTTAAGAAATGTATTTGTGCAATATACGACTGATTGTTGTCCTATGGACAGAGTCTCCCACCTCAGCTGTAGATCTCTGCAGTTCATCCAGAGTGATCATGGGCCTCTTGGCTGCATCTCTGATCAGTCTTCTCCTTGTATGAGCTGAAAGTTTAGAGGGACGGCCAGGTCTTGGTAGATTTGCAGTGGTCTGATACTCCTTCCATTTCAATATTATCGCTTGCGCAGTGCTCCTTGGGATGTTTAAAGCTTGGGAAATCTTTTTGTATCCAAATCCGGCTTTAAACTTCTTCACAACAGTATCTCGGACCTGCCTGGTGTGTTCCTTGTTCTTCATGATGCTCTCTGCGCTTTTAACAGACCTCTGAGACTATCACAGTGCAGGTGCATTTATACAGAGACTTGATTACACACAGGTGGATTGCATTTATCATCATTAGTCATTTAGGTCAACATTGGATCATTCAGAGATCCTCACTGAACTTCTGGAGAGAGTTTGCTGCACTGAAAGTAAAGGGGCTGAATAATTTTGCACGCCCAATTTTTCAGTTTTTGATTTGTTAAACAAGTTTGAAATATCCAATTAATGTCGTTCCACTTCATGATTGTGTCCCACTTGTTGTTGATTCTTCACAAAAAAAATACAGTTTTATATCTTTATGTTTGAAGCCTGAAATGTGGCAAAAGGTTGCAAAGTTCAAGGGGGCCGAATACTTTCGCAAGGCACTGTAACTACCCACCACAACCGGACCAAGCAGCGTGGTAACCAGGAGTAGAGGGTTCTGGACTCCTGGACTTGGGAGGAGATACTGGAAGGCAAGGGACCCTGGGCACAGGCTGGGGAATGTCGCCGCCCCAAAGAAGAGCTGGAGGCAGCGAAAGCTGAGCGGCAGCGATATGAGGTAAGGCAGCGCAACAGGCATGAGAGGCAGCCCCAAAACATATTTTTTTGGGGGGGGCACACCGGGAAATTGGCAGAGTCAGGCGATAGACCTGAGCCAACTCCCCGTGCTTATCGGAAAAAGCGCAGTACTGGTCAGGCACTGTGTTATGTGGTTAAGCGCACGGTGTCGCCAGTACACGCTCATAGCCCGGTGTGCTATAGGCCAGCCCCCCGCAAGTGCCATGCGAGAGTGGGCATACAGCCAGGGCGTATTGTGCCGGCCCAGCGTATTTGGTCTCCGATACCCAGGGTATCCTGCGCCGGCTCTGCATGCTGTGTCTCTGGGGTGCTGGGAGGGTGCATTGCTTCCTATGCCTGTGCTCTGCTCGTGCCGGGCGAATGTGGAGGGGTCCAGTATCTTCCTCCCAAGTCCAGGAGTCCAGAACCCATTGAGCATAAGGGAGAGGTGCGAGTGGTATGCACCAGATCTCCAGTGCTCACCCACAGCCAGGTTCAACCTGTGCCTGCACTCTGGAGGGTCCGGGCTAAAGTGGTCATCCAGCCTGGAGGAATGGTGCCAAGGCTGCGTACCAGAGCTCCAGTGCTCCCCCAATGCCCTGTCCATCCGGTGCCTCTTCCACGCACCAGGCCTCCTATAGGTCTCCCCAGCCTGGTGGGTCCTGTGGCAGCCCCACGCACCAGGCTGTCCCTCCGTCTCCTCCCTCCAGGTTCTCCCGTCTTTCAGGAGCTGCCGGAGCCGCCGTCAGTCAGGAGCTGCCGGAGCCGCCCGTCAGTCAGGATCTGCTGGAGCTGCCCGTCTATTTGGGGCCCGCTGCAAGGGTCCCCAGTCCGAGGTCGGTGACGAGGGTCGCCACTCCTAAGGCGCCACTTAAGCGGGCCAAGACTATGGTGGAGTTAGGTCCACGTCCCGCGTCAGAGCCGCCACCGCGGACAGATGCCCATCCAGACCCCCCGCTATGGGTTTAGGTTTTGCAGCCGGAGTCCGCACCTTTGAGGGGGGGTAGTGTCACGTCCTGATCTTAGTTCCTTTTTTATGTCTCTATTTTAGTTTGGTCAGGGCGTGAGTATTCTATGGTTTTGTTCTACGTTTTGTATTTCTGCTTTTGGCCTGGTATGGTTCCCAATCAGAGGCAGCTGTCAATCATTGTCTCTGATCGAGAACCATACTTAGGTAGCCTGTGTTCCCACTATGATTTGTGGGTAGTTTTCTGTGTCTGTGTTTTCCATACAGAAATGTTTCGGTTTTCATTTATTTATCTTGTTTTTTTGTATTCTGTGTTGAGTTTAATAAATACATTATGGACACTTACCACGCTGCGCATTGGTCTGATATTTCATACTCCTCGTCAGAGGAAGAAGAAAATCGTTACACTCTCTACTATTATTCTGACATTTCACATTCTTAAAATAAAGTGCTGATCCTAACTGACCTAAGACAGGGAACTCTTACTAGGACTAAATGTCTGGAATTGTGATAAACTGAGTTTAAATGTATTTGGTCAAGGTGTATGTAAACCTCTGAGACTATCACAGTGCAGGTGCATTTATACGGAGACTTGATTACACACAGGTGGATTGTATTTATCATCATTAGTCATTTAGGTCAACATTGGATCATTCAAAGATCCTCACTGAACTTCTGGAGAGAGTTTGCTGCACTGAAAGTAAAGGGGCTGAATAATTTTGCACGCCCAATTTTTCAGTTTTTGATTTGTTAAAAAAGTTTGAAATATCCAATAAATATCGTTCCACTTCATGATTGTGTCCCACTTGTTGTTGATTCTTTACAAAAAAATACAGTTTTATATCTTTATGTTTGAAGCCTGAAATGTGGCAAAAGGTCGCAAAGTTCAAGGGGGCCGAATACTTTCGCATGGCACTGTATATTGTGACAGTGTAATTTTCACATAGGGTTTGAATACACTATGTAGATTGCTTACAGGGTCAGTAGTATTCTCTCTTCATGTTTTTAAGTCTGTGATGCCTCCTCACTCACTTTGAGCCTCTGGAATGAGAGAGAAAAGACTAAACCAATGAACTGTGACTCGGAGAAAAGATAATCAGAGATCAGAGCCTTTCTTTCTTCCCACCTCTCACTCCCCTCATATCTCCCCTGCTCTCCCTCTCATCCTTTCCATGTCTTCCTCTTTCTCTCTCTGTGCTGTGCAGTAGTTATTTTTCATCTCTGTGAGGCGAGGCAGTAAATACCATGCTCCTCAGACCATGGACCCGATATGACCCTGCAACCTCTGTGTCTTCAACGTCTCTCCCAAGGTCCCTGGTTCCAATGCCCTCCTGATGCACCGATACTATGGCTGAAGCGCGGCCCAGGCATGTAATTCACCTTGCTGCTAGATCGCCTGCCAGCAGCTATTGATTTTTGTTTCCCCAATCTCCAGGAGAGAGGGAAAGAAAAGATTAAAAACACTTTGTCAGTTTGGAGGGGAATAAGAATTCTGTGCAAGGGGATACCTAGGAGGGCAAGGGGTCAGGGCTGAGGCACTGTATGTCTTTATGGCTTTAACCATTTCCCTGCCAAATACATTTTTAAAAACATCTCTCTCTATTCTGTCTATTCTGTTTCTGTGATTTCCTGCTTAGTGAGAAGAAAATACTGCAGCACTGGAGAAGAGACGAAGGTAGGGGGCTTGTTACATTCCACCCCCCCTGTTCCTGGTAGTCTAGCTTCTGCTTTATGAGTGTGTCTAATTGTTATGAGTCAGCACCCAACATTTATATCTCATCCCTGCCAGTTAGGAAGGATGACATGATCAGGCTTTGTTCAGTGCAGAATATGACATTGTCTTAAACTAGTGTCGATGTCTGTGCCTGCATGGAAATCTATTTAGCATAATAAAAAAAGTCCCCATCAAAATGTGTCTGTTTAAACTAGAGATATCTTTTGCATGGGCTGCGACATCTGGGGTGGAAGGTAGCAGAGCTACAGCGGTGTTTGTCAGACCAGGAGACATCCCAAATATCGGTCTTCTCACAAAAAATGTCTGTAGTGTCCGAACGGAATATGACCTCACCATCAATAGCAGAGAATCCCGCAAACACCTACTTCACCAGTCAAAAGTTTGGACACACCTACTCCAGGGTTTTTCTTTATTTTTACTATTTTCTATATTGTAGAATAATAGTGAAGACATCAAAACTATGAAATAACACATATGGAATTATGTAGTAACCAAAAAACTGTTAAACAAATCAAAATACGTTTTATATTTTAGAATCCTCAAAGTAGCCACCCTTTGCCTTGATGACAGCTTTGCACTCTCTTGGTATTCTCTTAACCAGCTTCATGAGGTAGTCACCTGGAATGGATTACAATTAACAGGTGTGCCTTCTACATTGTAGTACAAAAAATACAAACTGGAATGAGTAGGTGTGTCCAAACTTTTGATTGGTACAGTATATGTTCACACGCTTCTCGGGACTCATCTGAAGTTGTTACCGCTGATATGTGAACTTCTGTCTGTAGCTTCCGCACTGTTTGGGCCACAAACTAATATGACCCCACCATCAAAATCCACAAGCCTCACAACCCGTTCTTTTATAGCTCAATACTCACAACACTCTTGAAGGTAACCCGGTACCAGTTTGGGGAAGGAAACAAAAGAACGGTTTAATATGGGTAAAAAAGATTATTATAACAATTTCAAGATCTTTTGGTATTGACCTTCGGTGGCTTGCTTTTGGAGTCAGGTCCAGGAGTGGTTGTTAAGTCATAATATCAGGATGCTCTCGATGGTGCAGCTGTAGAACCTTTTGCGGATCTCAGGACCCATGCCAAATCTTTTTAGTTTCCTGAGGGGGAGTAGGCTTTGTCGTGCCCTCTTCACGACTGTCGTGGTGTGTTTGGACCATTCTAGTTTGTTGTTGATGTGGACACCAAGGAACTTGAAGCTCTCAAACTTCTCCACTACAGCCCCGTCGATGAGAATGGGGGCGTGCTCAGTGCTCCTTTTCCTGTAGCCCACAATCATCTCCTTAGTCTTGGTTACGTTGAGGGATGGGTTGTTATTCTGGCACCACCCGGCCAGGTCTCTGACCTCCTCCCGATAGGCTGTCTCGTTGTTGTCGGTGATCAGGCCTACCACTGTTATGTCGTCTGCAGACTTAATGATGGTGCTTCTCGGTAGAAATGGTACAAATAGGGAGGTTCAAGACCCGGGTAAGACATCATACTAAAATAGAAGGATGTATTGCAAAAGGAAATGTATTGGGAAAGATGGGTTAGTCTGAGGGTGGAATTAAGATTGTAGTCTTCCAGGAACAAGGCCTAACAAAACAAATAAACTGGTACTTATAAATCCCATATATTTTCTTCCATTTCTGTAACCTCTAACTTCAGTGGACTAAATCAGGGTCACGCAGTGTTTCTTGATAGTCTTAAACAATTCTACCTTGAAACAAAAGTATACACCTCATACACATGGTTATGGGCTTAAAAAACATGACACCTGTACCATGATAGATATAGGGCTCTAGTTTAATCAACCTAACGCAATGGTAAATCTAATTGCAGGTGGTAGTGCTATAAGTACAGGGGTGTGTCAGAAATAGCTATGCTATTTTCACTATCACAATTATTGGCGCACTTGTTGGCATTGGCACAAAAGGGCTGGGTTTTGGGTGTGTCGAAGTTGTGGATGCGTTGAGGCTTGGCCCCTCACTGGCCAATCAGAATGTGCTCCATGGAGAAACACAGTTGAAGTCGTAAGTTTACATACACCTTAGCCAAATACAATAAAACTCAGTTTTTCACAATTCCTGAAATTTTTTCCTAGTAAAAATGTATTGTTTTAGGTCAGTTAGAATCACCACTTTATTTTAAGAATGTGAAATGTCAGAATAATAATAATAATGATTTATTTCAGCTTTTATTTCTTTCATCACATTCCCAGTGTGTCAGAAGTTTTCATACACTCAATTAGTATTTGGTAGCATTGTCTTTAAATTGTTTAACTTGGGTCAAACGTTATGAGTAGCCTTCCACAAGCTTCCCACAATAAGTTGGGTGAATTTTGGCCCATTCCTCCTGACAGAGCTGGTGTAACTGAGTCAGGTTTAGTGGCCTCCTTGCTCGCACACACTTTTTCAGTTCTGCCCACCAATTTTCTATGGGATTGACTAAATGACTTAAATGTAAATGTAATGTAAATGGATTGAGGTGATGGCCACTCCAACACCTTGACTTTGTTGTCCTTAAGCCATTTTGCCACAACTTTGGAAGTATGCTTGGGGTCATGGTCATTGGGGACAAGCTTTAACTTCCTGACTGATGTCTTGAGATGTTGCTTCAATATATCCACATAATTTTCCGGCTTCATGATGCCATCTATGTTGTGAAGTGCACCAGTCCCTCCTGCAGTAAAGCACCCCCACAACATAATGCTGCCACCCCCGTGCTTCACGGTTGGGATGGTGTTCTTCGGCTTGCAAGCCTCTCCCTTTTTCCTCCAAACATAACAATGGTCATTATGGCGAAACCGATCTATTTTTGTTTCATCAGACAAGAGGACATTTCTCCAAAAAGTCTGATCTTTGTCCCCATGTGCAGTTGCAAAATGTTGTTTTACTGTGGATATAGATACTTTTGTACCTGTTTCCTCCAGCATCTTCACAAAGTCCTTTGCTGTTGTTCTGGGATTGGTTTGCACTTTTCGCGCCAAAGTAAGTTCACCTCCAGGAGACAGAACGCGTCTCCTTCCTGAGCGGTATGACGGCTGCGTGGTCCCATGGTGTTTATACTTGCGTACTATTGTTTGTACAGATGAACGTGGTACCTTCAGGTGTTTGGAAATTGCTCCCAAGGATGAACCAAAATGGTGGAGGTCTACAATTTATTTTCTGAGTTCTTGGCTAATATCTTTTGATTTTCCCATGATGTCAAGCAAAGAGGCACTGAGTTTGAAGGTAGGCCTTGAAATACATCTACAGGTAAACCTCAGAATATTATTTATTTATTTTATTTCACCTTTATTTAACCAGGTAGGCTAGTTGAGAACAAGTTCTCATTTGCAACTGCGACCTGGCCAAGATAAAGCATAGCAGTGTGAACAGACTACACAGAGTTACACATGGAGTAAACAATTAACAAGTCAATAACACAGTAGACACAAAAGAGAGTCTATATACATTGTGCATTGTGTGCAAAAGGCATGAGGAGGTAGGCGAATAATTAAAATTTTGCAGATTAACACTGGAGTGATAAATTATCAGATGGTCATGTACAGGTAGAGATATTGGTGTGCAAAAGAGCAGAAAAGTAAATAAATAAAAACAGTATGGGGATGAGGTAGGTAAAATTGGATGGGCTATTTACCGATAGACTATGTACAGCTGCAGCGATTGGTTAGCTGCTCAGATAGTAGATGTTTGAAATTGATAAAAGTCTCCAACTTCAGCGATTTTTGCAATTCGTTCCAGTCACAGGCAGCAGAGAACTGGAACGAAAGGCGGCCAAATGAGGTATTGGCTTTAGGGATGATCAGTGAGATACACCTGAATGACTCAAATGATGTCAATTAGCCTACCAGAAGCTTTTAAAGCCATGACATCATTTTCTAGAATTTTCCAAGCTGTTTAAAGGCACAGTCAAATTAGTGTATGTGAACTTCTGACCAACAGGAATTGTGATACAGTGAATTTTAAGTGAAATAATCTGTCTGTAAACAATTGTTGGAAAAATTACTTGTGTCATGCACAAGGTAGATGTCCTAACTGACTTGCCAAAACTATAGTTTGTTAACAAGAAATTTGTGGAGTGGTTGAAAAATGAGTTTTAATGACTCCAACCTAAGTGTATGTTAACTTCCGGCTTCAACTGTGTGTGGTTGCATCAAGTTGTGTGTTTTTACGGTCGTTTATGTATTGCCTTGGAATCAACTCCAATTCCAATGTTAGTCATTTATAGTTTGTTAAATGTCTTACAGAAACAAAATAACAAAATGTAAACCTATCTTTGCTAAATATGTTAACTTCAACCCATTTTCAGTCCACATTGTTTTAAGTAATTGCATAGCTTCAATAGCATTCACACTGATTTAGAGGCTAGGACTGTAAATTACATCATGGCTGAGCATGGACATGCCAAAAATTGTCAATAAACAGATTCAATTATTTATTGATAAGGCCTAAAAAGAGAGAGTATAATGCCAGTGGCAACCCGTCATTTAGGGCAGTTGTGTTGAGTTAATAAATAAGTAAGACAGCGCCAAAGAAAATCTATTCTATGCTGCTGCATAAATGATGTAATATGCCAGGAAGATATGTATACTGTAGCTAAGAAAGTAAAACTAAGTGTATGTTGTGTAATAGGATGTTAGTAGCCCATGTGCCTCACCCTAATAATTTGGTCTATTTACCCCTCTTAATTTTACCTACTGTTCTGACTTGGTGGTGCACATGTAGCCTATAATCTGTTTTAGATAAATGTAATCATCGAATATTGTAAGAGTTTTCTTTGTCTGCTTATATGCCTCCTTTATTTATTCTACGGTTCTGACTTGGTGTACAGGGAGAACACTGTAAAAACTGCCCATTTTCTTAATTCTGTCCTATACATTTCAAAAGTGCTGAACAAATAGTTCTAGTGACTACGTCCGTCCCAGCTCGCTCATTATCGTCTTAATCGAAATTACAGATTGCCTCTGATCCGCATGTCTTCCCCTTATGTCATAGTTTGTACATCTCAATTGTCATTAGAAACCACATTTGTTTAAGCAAATCATCCATATCAGATAGGTTTTTTTAAAGGCAGTAAATGAGGCTGAATGAACTGTTTCACTGCCAGACAAGGCTCTGCTGATAGCTAGGTGTAGCAGTGACAATATGTTGGGACTGCTGTTAGGACATCTTTATGTAGGCCCTAACAGTTTGTGGGCACCGTTTGTCACCGTTATAGTGCAATTCGTGTATTGTTTTGTGTTGTTGTTGTGTAGGGGCTTTACTGGCATGCATGCATGCCAAATAATATGGACCTGACTAAAATGCAACGATTAAAAAGGAATGTCAGCTCACTGTTTTAACTCCTCTCAAACGGTATATTTGAATAATGCTTTGGTGAGTAAGATTTATTTATTTATTATATTTCAAAATACGAATTATACATGCACCAAAAGCACATTACTCTACTCTTGTTCCATGCGCCTATGGGCAGTGTGGATCACGGCTGGATAGGCTGCGTTTCTGCTGTCACAATTCATACTATAACCAACTGCGTTACCGCTAAAACCAGCTTTTGTAGTTGGTCTTAAATATCCCTATCGGTGCTGCCTGAAATTAGCACTTTGGATAATGTTTTTACGGACACACCTCAAATATTCCCACCACGCCAATCTGAGCGCAAGTGAGCTGATTTAAAACAGGTAAATTGCCGAACCTGGCGTTAGAGCTGGAAAGTGCCAACGCACCAGTTTTTACATGATCAAATTGCAAACGAACGTGTGTTTGACACTAGCGCTGCTTTAACGCCAGCCGAAAATAGAGTATTGAATTGAATGTTGAGTTTGCGTCCCAATATGACACTTTATTTACATAACAGAAGAATGAAACATAACATAACCGTTTGACATAGAAACACCTGATTTTCAGCAATAATTTTGTATGTATGTTTATGAATTATGAAATTATGAAAAATATTAATCATATTCCACCCATGAGGCCACTAGGGCATTTGACTACATGAAAGGGCTACACTGTTGAGAATGAGTTGGCTGTCCCAGAAATTAGGGTTGATATAATTGCCTTACATGACCATTATTTTAAAGATATTAAATATGTATCTATTGGGGTGTAGGGCGCACTCCAAGGAAGCACATTTTGAAATGGGAATGTAGGGATTCGGCTGACATTTGTTCAATATTTGATTGGTTCTACAACTCTGTAATATCATGTCCCACCTTTAATCCAGATGTTCAATTTCCTATTGGGTTTAGATCAGTCCATCTGTCTTCAGTTTCTAATGTTGCATGCTAAGCTCTCGAGCTCTGAGTAGAGGTCTTGTCATGTCCGTTCCAAAATGGACCCAGGGATTTTCTCCCCGGTTCCTACCCAAATATATATTTTTTTAAATATGGAGACCTGGTCCGAACAGACCCGAGGACAACTAGACCCGGCCCCGTTCTAGACCTGGTCTGATCTGATCCGAGTAAGGGGAGGTAGCAGAAAACCTGTTGGCTCTTGGTCATTATAGCCTATCCACCTGATTTAACATTTAATTCTTCCATTGACTGATCTAAGTGGCACACACAGAGCCAGAGGCTATTGCCGATTTGATGACTTGTGATTGGCCAACAACAACATCAAGCTATGCTCGCCACTCTCATAAAAAGCCTGAGCAACAGCTCTCTAGGGTCCTTACCGTCAAATCCGTTATAATTACACATACACAAGACCCGTGACAATCAAATCAGATCTGACCCGGATCCGGATCCCGGATCCAACAGCACACCCAACAGAATTTCGGGCCGAGCCGGTCGGGTCCTGGATAATCAGGTTCGACTGGACCCGTGAATACCTCTGAGTATTTTCACTTAATCTTAGTGGAAAAGGTAACACCTTATATTAACAGCCTCAGTAACAACATATATGGGTTGGGTAAATTGTAAATGTAGAATATCCTTCTAAATGAGAAGTCCAAGGAACCGCTCATGACTGATGTCCATCCTACTGCTTCCTACTAAATGTCTGTCTGCACAATGATAAACTGTTGTCATGCAACACTTCTCTATCATATTTAGACATATTTTTATTTGAATGTACTTTTTGATCAAAAATATTGTAGATTTTTTAACAGATCAATATCTCTTTAGCATAATTGAATGTATTTCATCAGCCCATAGAAATCAGCCTGCTTGTGTTGTGTTGCGTTCTGACCTCCAACAGATAGAATGCTTGGAAGTACAGTTATCCTAAGAGAACTGGTGGTCTGCTCCAAGGCATGTCATTGTATTCTCTCATGCATATTCACCTATTAATGTAAACCTCTGAGCATGCAGATTAGTCATGTCTCCACAGTGGACTCTTTTACTGTGTCCTGTTGTTTTTGTTTGATTATGTGCTATTTGTGCACCCTTTTGTACTGTGTGTGTGCATGTGTGCAGCTAGGTGGTACATGCTTGTGTGTATATGTGTGCATGCGTACGTGTGTGCGTGCATAGCTAGGTGGTACAGTACGTGCTCGTCCATGCCTAGACACATGGCTTTGTCTTGTCCTGGCACCATGCTCAGCTCACCAGATGTTCCCCTGTTTCATCATGCTCCTCGAGCACTATATGTTACAGAGGACAGTTGTGCTGTGTTAAGAGCTTCTCACTGGCTGCTCAAAATACAACCTGCACTCTTTCATTGTAAAGTCTTGCTCTGTAGAGAAAGAAATTACATGGAATAATAGTAATATGGAATAATAGTGATTGACAATGTCTTGATTAAAAATAGGTCAAAGAAATAAAAGACTGACTATGGCTGTTTTAATTAGCCTACCTGTGATCCTTCTGGGTTCAGTGACATGGTACAATGGGTTACCAACCGCATTATTAAGTGTTGTTTACTGTGCTCTGGGCCTCACTGGTTATAAGATCACAGGTGGACCTTGTGTAATGGAGAATTGCCATGATAAAGGGGAAGGATGCACACACACACACACACACACACACACACACACACACACACACACACACACACACACACACACACACACACACACACACACACACACACACACACACACACACACACACACACACACACACACACACATGCTAAGCAGCTGAGATACACCCAGGTTGAATTGGAGCAAGCTGTCCCCCTTGTCCACCCCGCCAGTCACCCACCCTTCACACAAACCCACTCACAAACACATAAAGTGGAGCTGTCAAATAAGGCACCACTTGTTTTGAAGGGGAAAATTCAGACTTATTAATTCAAAAATGAAGCATGCCTTGGGATTTTTGGAGGGAGGCAGACATGAAAACAAGGAAAACTCTTCTGACAAGGAGAGGAGTAGTCTCTTTATTAATGCAAATGAGTGTGTGAAAATTCAAGGAGCTGCTAGTGGGCTCTGAGGCTCCTACATCAGTCACATCAGCCTCCCACTCCCCAGCAGGCAGAATTAAAGCAGAGAGATCTATAAGACCTAGGAGCATAACAGCTAAAGGGCCTATAGCTAGTGTTAACAGGCTCATAGGGCATGGAAGTCCTGTGGCTGGCTGGCATTTACTGTGTATATCACTGATTTCTGTTTGTTTCACAAAATTATAATAATCCCTTTATACTTTTAACATTGGAAGTAAATGACCATGGCTAGGTTTGTATGTGGCATTAGCAGCCATATCCACCAGCCATGAACTTTCTCAACCTTCAGTCTCTTGACCGTCCATCTGCTGATGATGATTAATGATGTTGTTGTTTTTAAATAGCTTGTTTTGTTGTTGTTGCTTTGCAGCACGTTGAGATTTCTTTATGTAATGAATAGCGCTATAATAATACATTATTATTATTATATTAGATTGCCATATCTGTATTCTGTATTTTTCTTGACTTGAGTACTGGTATAGAAGATCAGTGCAGTCCAGAACCTGAGCTATGAAATGTTGAGTTCACTCCCGCCCTCTAATCTGTTTGAGGCTTGATTAAAGTTTAATTAGTGCCCATCTCGACCAAATACCACTGCCTGTGTGTGTGTGTGTGTGTGTGTGGGGGGTTCACTTTTAAGCTGAGCCCAGGTCTTTTCTCATTCTCTCTCTGGGCCCCACTTTATTCATGCCTGGGGGACACTGGAAGCAGCAAGCAACTAAATTTTTCATCAAGGTTACTTCCTGGAGAGATGTACTCTTATGTACCTTACAGTCATGACTTTCCACGTCAACCTGTATATAACTTGCATTTTCCTGACCTGCAGTTCTTTACAGTGAGTTGTTTGATCATGGTACTGCTAGATAGGAGAGTGTGTACAGTAGGCTGTGTAGCTGAAGATAGGGATTTTATTCAGGAAGTATTCGATACCCTGAAGTCTATCAGAGTCTGTATTGTCTTTTTTTCTCATTCAAATGGTTTGGCTGGGGATGATTTTGTATAATTGGAGGCAATGGAACTAGCTCCTATTGTGACTGGGAATCTAGAACTGCTTAAATATGAAACGTTTTAGTTTTTTACGAAAACAACTCTTCCCATTTACTGTAAGGAAGCAGGAAATATCAAATATTTATAAGATTATTTTTTTTGTGAGCTTCATTTGCAATTCTAATCAAATCCGGCTGAATCTTTTTGGGAGACTTCTAAACACGGCATCAACACATTAGGTTTTAATAGAGGGGATGTGCCATTTTTGTTCATTTCGGCTCCACTGCTGTTTTCCTGAATTTGGAAGTGGTGTAGTGCCACAAACAAGGTCTTGTTTATTCAGTTATCCTTCTAATATCTGTCTTATAACCGTAATGAAGGGATAAAATACTTTTTAGAGAGATAGGTACTCCATCTAACCGACTCCACTATTGGGCCTTTATAGCTCCAATCAAACATTTTACAAATTGAAACCGCTGAACATTTATCCCACTAACTTACACATATCTGAAATATATTATTTCACACACACACACACACACACACACACACACACACACACACACACACACACACACACACACACACACACACACACACACACACACACACACACACACACACACACACACACACACACACACACACACACACACACACACACACACACACACAGAGAGAGAGAGAGAGACATACACACACACACACACACACACACACACACACACACACACACCCTGCCCCATGTGACAATTACTGCTTCACCTCCTATTCAAAAGTTTATGAGAAAATGGACTGAAGGATTTAACTCTGGTCATAACAGGAGAGAAGGGCAGTGCCATGGCAGCATAGATCAACTGTCCTGCTTTTTGGTATCAAATACATCCAAAACAACAACTTTGGTGTTAACACAAATGTTGTTTCCACGGTTAGGACCAGGTCCTTTCATTTAAAGTACAGTACAGTACAGTACAGTACATACTATATCTATATAGACCTAAATACATAACTTGAGCTGTACCGAAAATCTGCTTGATCTGTTTTAGGGTAAAATGAAAAGTAAACATATTTTTACTTGGCATATTGATTGATGTGAATAAGTAATAGCCAGGTTAATCTGTAGTGGAACAAGACAATGCATTATTTCAGACAGGGGTCTGTTCCTTGTGACATAAAAAGCAGACATCAGTAGCAGAGTGTTGGTGCCAAGCAAAATTATTTATTACATATTCAGTCTCTATCCATCATTGTATTGCCATGCACCCCGTCCAGACCCAATGTTAACCGTCATATCTCCTTACGTTTATTGCCGCGTCCCACCTTCCCGAGAAATATGATCGACGTTTCTACAGAAGACCGAGGTAGGATTTACTTATTTTCTTCTTCTCCAATCGTGGTTTAGGGGGCGGAGGCTTTTATTCCATACTCTGGTTATGTGTCAGCTGCTAGACATAATCGAAACAGTAACCGTTTACAGTTGGTGTTACTTTCAACATCTAACCCTCCGAGAGAGTGACTACATGTTTCGTCCATCAAGCTTTCAAGGAAATTGGGAATTGCATATTACAGGCTTTGCGCACGTCACTTTTGACACGACACGAACCTTTAAGTTGAATCTTTTTTCTACAGTAGGCTAGCTGTGCAGGAGTGGTCAGAGCCAAAACCAGCTATTCAGATCGGATTTCACCCAAACCAGCTGGGGGAGAGAGCATTTGTCATTTTGATTCCCTCCCCGATCCAAGAAGTCTACCAGGGAGAGAGAAAAGAGAGAGAGCGCGGGTGAGAAAGGAGGAGAGACGAGGGGGTTCCAAAGGAATTTCCAAGGATATTTATTCTGTTGCCGTAAGAAAAGTGTTGGTCAGTTGGGGGCGAGGCAGAGACCGCGGTCAAGGATGGACGAGCAGCCTCGGTTGATGCACTCCCACGGCGTAGGCATGGCCGGACACCCCGGCCTGGCACAGCATATGCAGGATGGCACGGGAGGGACGGACGGAGATGGAAGAAAGCAGGACATTGGAGACATATTACAGCAAATAATGACCATCACAGACCAAAGCCTGGACGAAGCGCAGGCCAGGTACGGTGGCATAGGAAATTACAATATGTTCAAAGCGTTATCAAAATAACATATTCATGAATTAAGAAATATATACTGTGCTGTACATTGTAACAATATGATGTGCGTTCATTTCAGTGGGCTATCCAACGAAACAATTAACGCCCACCCCAACGCAACAACTACTCGTAGAGGATAAAGTGCGTGACGTTAAAACTCCCTTCAGCCTAACAGTTTTTATCTTGTGAAAGTGAACTTTTATATTAACAGTGTCATCAAACATGTTTTCATGTTTAAACGTGAATGACACTATTAAGCTACTGCAACTATAGCTATTCTGAACTGTGGAGCGGGTTGCATCCGCTTCTCAATTTCCAAATCGCCTTATCTTGTTACAAACGAGATTACGCAGTAATTCCTCGCCGTAATACATGTTGCGGATGCATTGCTTTTGGATACTTTGTTTCTTTTTAGCCAATGGCAATAAGGATTATCAAAGCACCAGTGCTGTGCGTCGAAATTGAGCCAATGACATCTATTCACATGCTCCTGTGCAATAATAGATTACATAGGATGGTTTAAATCATAGTTCATTAGGGATCAAGTGTAGTGGCACGACAAGGGTTCCAGATGTGGTTTGATGAGACAGAAGTCTTTTCTCCATTGAAGAATAACACTATGCTATACAATGGGTGTTTAGATTAGATCGCTTTGATTGAAGGGTTGGTTGGTTAAGTGTGTCAAATCTGAACAAATATGCGACATCAATACCCATTGCAAAGATGAGCTTTATTCTTCCTCGTCAAATTGACAGTGATCAAACCAGTCTGCTCATTTTAGATACAATCACAAGCAGAACACTTTACCACTAACTGTTACCATCTCCTGGTCTTATTGAATATGGTTTAAAGTTGTGTGTTTTCTCTTTTTATAGGAAACATGCCCTGAATTGTCACAGGATGAAACCGGCTCTCTTCAACATCTTGTGCGATATAAAAGAGAAAACAGGTAAGGTGAAATTCTACCACATTAAAACAATGATTTGCATCAGCATTTTTATGAAGCAATTATGGCCTGGACAACTTGTGGCCTACACTATTTATAACACCATCGTTTGAATATGAGAAATGTTTATATCATATTTCTCTACATATGTTTTCAGGTGATCACCCCATAGTCTAACAAAATGGTTCTGCAATACAACATGATGCTTTGTGGCATCCGACTGTATCTACTATTATCTTTGCATTGTCACTTTACAAATGACCTCAACTAACCTGTACCCCTGCACATTGACTCGGTACCTGTACCCTCTGTATATAGCCTCATTATTGTTATGTCAATTTCTTGTGTTACTTTGAGTTGATTAGATTTTTTTAAAACTTTAGATTATTTAGTAAATATTTTATTAACTCTACTTCTGGATCTGCATTGTTGGTTAAGGGCCTGTAAGTAAGCAGTTCACGGTAAGGTCTACCTGTTGTATTCGGCGCATGTGGAAAATAACATTTGATTTGATTTACATTTATTCCCTCAAAACCAAACATCCTTATGCGTGTCAGTCGGTATTTGAATTTGTATTTAATATGGTGAGCCATAGCAGCCACAAACAATCAGAACAGACAGTAGAGAGGACAGGACTTTACCGTGGGACCACGTTGTTGTCATTGAGCCATTTATTAGGGCTCTACTTTATTCAATCAGTTCTGCATCATCATGTTTTTCCTTGCCAAGTGTTTGTTTGTGATGAGCTTTTAGTGTTTCTACATGCTGATGCTGGCCAGAGGGACTCTCTCTGTTTGGGTTTGAAGCGAGGGTCAAAGTCATGTCGAGGAATTTGGGAAATATAGGCACTTAACACAAGATTAAAAGAAAGATGCTCTTGTCTCTGTTTATGAAAGAAACCATGTGAATATGCCTGGAAGAACAGTTCTAACCTACTAAATATGTCTCTTTAGAAAATGGAAATCAAACTGCAATCTCTAATACATTCCTCCGAAGGCATATATCTCTGAACATGCCTTTTAACGGGATCCTCTTTTGAAATTATTAGAGGATGTTATCAATTTATAGTGAGAAGTGTTACCAGCTACTATTATGACAGTCTATAACCAGCCAGAGAAATCCGAAAACAAATGCAAGATCAATAAAATAAGTCCGCTGTATCGTCTTCCTAATTTGCCCTAAAGGCTCATTTACAGACATTTCATTACTATGAGTCAGACTCTGGCGCAGGGCTTAAAACAGACGAGTTATTAACAGAAGACACTGTGTGATTTTCATTTTAGAAAAAAAGGGAGAGAAGAAATGAAGTCCATTCTGAGAAGTAGCCAGTGACGTTGGCCCCCTGCCCACGGCCCCCTTACTTCTCAGGAGAATGCTTAGAGCAGGGAGAGAATTATGCCTGGCTCTTTTTAAACTGCCTGGCGTCGCTCTGGGTTCAACCAGAGTTCGTTTCCAAAATGAAGAAGAACAAAGTGACTTGGCCTTTTTCCCCCTCCTCCCCCTCCCCTGCTTCTCGTCTCTTCCCACTGTTCCTGGCAACCAGGAACCTGGGGGCTTCTGACTAAAACAACTCTCTTGGCCTGCTGACTCTCTACGTCTTAATTTAGAGGGGAAAATGGTGTTGAAGGTAACGTTTCAACGTAGATAACCGTAGATTGTTTTGTTTGTTTTCTACTCCCTTTTCTACTATCTTGAGTGAATTTAGTTTGGCTAATGTTTTGGTCTCTGTCGAGTGTTTAGCCTCCTTTGACAGGGTTTCAGTTGGTCGGTCGGAATTCAATGTACTTGGGCCCTCAGGATAAAAGCACCATGGGGGAATCCCTTTTGAAGAGTTTACCGCCCCCCCTGTTTTGGTTATACTCGAGTGCTGCTTGCCTCGTGTTGCTGGCGAGAGTCATACTGAGTTGTTGTTACATTTGATCTGGATGATGCTTCTCTCAATGAATGAAGATGCGCTATCAGCATGTGGCTAAAGTATTTTAGTGCAAAAACAGAACGCTTTGTTATTTGGATGAATTTGATCCAAATAGAAAAAAAGTTCTTAGGCCACTTGGTACCACACTATTCCTTCTGTATCTTTTCACACGTGTGTCTAGTTTCTGTTCATCTTGCGGGCATAGATAGTTTCCCCCCCTGTGCAGACCGAAGCCCAGAAATCCACTGCAGCGACAGTAGAAAATGACTCAAACCTTCACCATGACATTTATAGCCAAATGTGCTGAGCGCAGTGTGCAAAAAGAACAGCCCGTAATTTGTCAGGTCCTTTTTATATTATTTTATAAAGAGTCAGCTTCTCCTCAGTTTTACATTGTTGCAGCCAGAGTCTCTGGAGGATTGAGAGGAGAGACTATTAAATCAGCAGGCTTATGCGACTGTTGTGTCCCCTTCCGTGAAAGCACTAAGAGGATATTATAGATATGCCCCTGTAGGTTGGATGTGACGCTGTAGGTTGGCTTTCCTTCTGTAGATCGGATTTAGCATTTAAAGAAAACTTTTTAAATTAAATTGTTTTAAGTATCATCATCTGGATATAATGCAACATGCAACAATTGCAAAGATTTTACTGACTTATAGTTCATATAAAGAAATCAGTCAATTGAAATAAATAAATGAGGCCCTAATCTATGGATTTCACATGACTGGGAATGCAGATATGCATCTGTTGGTCGCAGATACCATTAAAAAAGTAGGGGCATTGATCAGAAAACCAGTCGTCATCATCTGGTGTGACCACTATTTGCCTCATGCAAAGTGACACATCTCCTTCGCATAGAGTTGATCAGGCTGTTGATTGTGGATGGTGGAATGTTGCCCCACTCCTCTTCAATGGCTGTGCAAAGTTTCTGAATATTGGCGGGAACTGGAACAGATTATGTAGATTATGTCTGCCCATACCATAACCTCACCGCCACCATGGGGCACTCTGTTCACAACGATGACATCAGCAAACCACTCGCCCACACGACGCCATACACGCTGTCTGCCATCTGCCCGGTGCAGTTGAAACCGGGATTCATCCGTGAAGACCACACTTCTCCAGTGTGCCAGTGGCCATCGAAGGTGAACATTTGCCCACTGAAGTTGGTTACGACGCCTCACTGCAGTCAGGTCAAGACGCTAGTGAGGACAACGAGCATGCAGATGAGCTTCCCTGAGACAGTTTCTGACAGTTTGTGGAATTATTATTTTATTGTGCAAACTCACAGTTTCATCATCTGTCATGGTCTCAGATGATCCCACAGGTGAAGAAGCTGGATGTGGAGGTCCTGGGCTGGCATGGTTACACGTGGTCTGTGGTTGTGAGGCCGGTTGGACGTACTGCCAAATTCTCTAAAACAAAGTTGAAGGTGGCTTATGGTAGATAAATTAACATTAAATTCTCTGGCAACAGCTCTGGTGGACACTCCTGCAATCAGCATGCCAATTGCACGCTCCCTCACTTGAGACATCTGTGGCATTGGGTTGTGTGAAAAAAACACACATTTTAGAGTGCCGTTTTATTGTCCCCGGCACAAGGTGCACCTGTGTAATGGTCATGCTGTTTAATCAGCTTCTGGATATGGCACTCCTGTCAGGTGGATGGATTATATTGGCAAAGGAGAAATGCTCACTAACAGGGATGTAAACACATTTGTGCACAACGCTTGAGAGAAATAAGCTTTTTGTGCGTATGGAACATTTCTGGGATCTTTTATTTCAGCTCATGAAACATGGGACCAACAATTTACATGTTGCGTTTATATTTCTGTTCAGTGTATGTGTGTCTATGTATGCATGGCATGTTCCCTGGTTGCTTCTCTCCTTGGTGTGGCATGTAAGTGGTGGGCGCGTGTTGACAGCAGCGATATGGCCTTCCTTTGGAAAGCAGCTGACAACTGAGGCAGGACTGCAATTTCAATAGCAGGCAGAGCAGGCCTTAACTCCTGACCCTGCCCCCCGACCCCCCACGCCCAGCCCACGCCCATAGATTTGTGCTCCCCATAGATCTGTGCTGCGGTCAGCCAGGTGTCATGGCAGAAGATATTTAGCCAGCTTTAACAAGCACAGGGCTGCTCATCAGCTGTGAAATTTACAGGTGGATTGTGTTACTGTTTTCAGCTATTTCAGGAAAGCGTGTCTTTATTTGTAAAATTCCTGAAAGTGCTTAGCATTGTGTTTTTATTTGCCATGTGTGTATGTATGTGTGTGTGTGTTACCTGTACTTGTGACAGAGGGAAGAGTGTGAGTGTCTGTGGAACCATTGCGGATAGTGGTGCTGGCACGTACAGGTTGACCAAGTAAGAGAAGCCAGACTCTAAGACTATGTTTCTGGGTGTCAGGTTACAGGCCAGAACTCTCTCTCTCTCTTGTCTCTCTCTCTCATGTCTCTCTCTCTCTCTCTCTCTCTCTCTCTCTCTCTCTCTCTCTCTCTCTCTCTCTCTCTCTCTCTCTCTCTCTCTCTCTCTCTCTCTCTCTCTCTTTACCAGGCCAATGTGTGTCGACAGCCACACATTACTCCCAGACTCTGGTCAAATGAATATCTCCTGCATGTTAAATATGATCCCACTTTGAGTTGTCAGAGCTAAAGACCTGGCGAACTCAATGACCCATGCCATCAAGCTACTAGTTTTCACATTACTGGATAATATGATTGCTGTGCTTTCGATGTTGAGCATATTGCAGCACTGTAAATTGTACCTGTGATTGAAGTTGAAGTCTGGGTTGGTTCTTATATACTTAAACACATCTGGAGAACACTGGTATCCTTTCATTAGACTAGGGCAAACCTGCACATATTGTCTTTGACCAAATTTGCTTTGATGGCTATGTATTTCCTAGCTAATGATTTAGTGGTGGACTTGCAGTAAATTTAGTGATACTAGAACGTCATATAACTATTTGGTTGGTTCCGTAGCCCAGTAAGCTACAGCTACATCAGCTACATCAGTATTGTGGATTATGGTCTGCTTGGTTTAGCCACGGAGAGTCTGGACTGGACACTGGCGTTGTGTTGTTGTAGCGGCAGTTTTTCAGTATTTAATTGACATGGCAGTCCATGATGAGTTCAGAGGTCAGTGTTCCCTCTCTTTGTTACTCTCCACTCATCTCCGCTGACAGATGGAGGCATTAGTCTGTGATGTGCCGCGGTCTGTCCTGAAACTAATGGCTATGTCCTTGGTTTCCCCACCGTGTTAGCAGGCAGACAGTATATCTGGCCTGCCCTGTTGGAAGTGCAGAAGCAGCATTTTATCCCATCCAGGGTTTTAGTTTCAACAAAAATAAGAGTGAACACAGCTCTCTCTGTTCTCTCATAAATGGTACCCAAAAATCTTTCAAAGTTTTTCCAAAAAGTACGCAGTTTCTACATTGATTAGCCTAGTAGTTTGAACAAACCTCTCAACGCTCTCCCTAGCAAATGTAAATATAGGATAATAAACAAGAGTGGATTTATTTTGTATTTTCAGAAAATATCTGTTGTACAGAAATAGACTAGATGCCTTTACCGGTGGGAAAACTAATGCTTTGTCTTTCCCTTCTGGGATGCTGAAGAAGATTCTCTTCCTATCTACGGTGTAGGACTTTGACAGAGCTAACAGACAGACACACTTCAGAATCACTTCAGTTGTTCAGAGCCGGCAAGACATGACTAGTGTTTCTGCTGTTCCCTATTCTACCATCATCTGAACCCACACTTGCAATTAGAACAGCTTATAAATTATGCAAATGGTGAGTGTGGTAATTGAGACATGTTAATCATGTTTTAATAGGCTAATTACACCCTGTATATCTGAGGTGGGAGCTGGTAATTTGCTATGATAACAGGTCTGGCGATTGGAATGGTCATATGGGGTGGCAGGTAGCCTTGTGGTTAGAGGTTTGGACTAGTAACCGAAAGGTTGCAAGATTGAATCCCTGAGCTGACAAGGTAAAAATATGTCTTTCTGCCCCTGAACAAGGCAGTTAACCCACTGTTCCTAGGCCACCATTGAAAATAAGAATTTGTTCTTAACTGAATTTGCCTAGTTAAATAAAGGTAAAACAAAAATAAGGTAAAATAATAATAAGTTGGAATAGTGTGTGTGTGTGTGGGGGGGTACACTGTTCCTCTGGGTGATCAACAAATTGTTATATTAATACAAATCATTTCCCTTTGGATGGAAGGATGTTCAGTATCGATTCCTCAGGTGAATGTGTCATTTGTTTGGAGTGTGTAGAAATACCTAGATATTAGGAGTATTTCATAAAGCTAAAGAGGAAGTTGTTCCCATTGATTTTTGCCACTTGAAATAGCCCATCATCCCTGTATCTACATGTAGCCTACTGTTCAGTTTGTGCTCAACCAAACATGTTCCTCTTGTGTTCTCCCCAACATGTTATACGCCCTACCACTCTATGGGAAGAGGTAGGATAACGAGAGAGAGAGAGAGATATTTCATTGTACAGTACTTATTCAACAATCATATGAATGTATTGTATTTCTATTTACAGTCTGTTTACTGCACTCCTCTCAATTTGGTCATCTGATACAGCAGTATCGCATCGGCCATTCTGCAAACGCGGCTTTTATAAAAGGCTTTGTTCTTACTTGTCTGACAGATATCATATTCAGATCCATTACGGTAAGAATGTCTTCCCACTTATCTGACACGAAATTGCTTTAGAGAGGAAATTTGCTTCACAGCGCAGTGGAGTTTTTAGTTTTATCTGATGTTTGTCTCTAATGCAGTTTTCAATCCTAGAAAACAACAACAATAACAAATGAATCACAGTGGAGAGTCTCCTTGACTATTGTTCTTCTTTGGGAGCAATTTGAAGTGGTTTCTTACATTTCTTACATGGTTTTCAAATGTTCATTCATGCAGTCTGAAATTCCATCTGCTTTATTTCTGTCTAAAAAGGTGGTCAAATCACACTCAGTTACTGCAGTACTGTGTAGTTCACATGTGGAATTGAAATGTGTGAAATTGAAATTTCTCAAAGTTTGTACTGACAGATATTGAATATCGATATAGAATATGCATAAAATGCATCCCACAATTACAACGTCTGCCTAATGTCTCAGTACATATTTAGATGTTTAATACCTTCAAACACCAGGTTAGGCATACCTAACTTTAAAATAGGCAATGGTATCGTCACTCTCATTAGTCAATGATAATTCTTCACGTTTTACCAGTGAAATGACCAAACTGCATCTGCATGTCAATCATTTGATGTCAATCAGTTTAATGGGAATGTGCATTTAGATGTTCTTTAGTTACTGTTTCATGAGTAAATTAGAGCTTATGGTGTTAACAAACTATATAGCCTTCCTGTATTTTGTTTAAATCAAAGCACATAGTGTGCGCGTGCTGTTGAGTTTTGGCCCCAAGAAATTAGGTGCTGTTTGTGGTGTAACAGTAACGTTATACTATCATTGTGATCTTCCAAGACATTGATTCAGCTTTGATCTATCTTTACTAAATGAGCACCAGTGTGAGAAGTTGCGCTCCGGTGTGCTCCGGTGTGCTCCGGTGTGCTCCGGTGTGCTCCGGCAGCACTCTCTTGATGTAGAAACGAGAGACGACGTGTGTTTGTTTTATTGAAATCTCTGAATATTTGGCCAAGGAAACATTTCTGGTTGGTCTCAGGGAATGTAAAACAGTTAGGTTTGGCATTTTGTAAGACTGGATTGACTGAAGTATAAGCAAATATGTTGAATGAGCAAGTAAGAGCTTCACAAGTTTGATGAAATTACCTGATATCTTTCAGTCTAATAAGGCTATTTACGTACTGTTATAGATCTTCATCAGAAGCACGCTGTTTGGAAGTAATTAAGTGGTTAGGATGCCTAACTGTCCTCTCCAAGTTTAGCTGGAATATTGTCCAAAAGGATTTGAGAAAAATGATTATTTCACGATAGGCATATCACATTTGCCTATGTCTCATCTTGCACTGCACAGGATATCAGATCTCAACAATGATTGGAGAAGTGTTTAATATCACCAGTGGGCTTAGCTACCTCATCCTTATAATATACAGTGCCAGTCAAACGTTTGGACACACCTACTCATTCAAGGGTTTTTCTTTCTTTTTACTCTTTTCTACATTGTAGAATAATAGTGAAGACATCAAAACTATGAAATAACACATATGGAATCATGTAGTAACCAAAAACAAATCAAAGAAAATATATTTTATATTTGAGATTCTTCAAAGATGCCACCCTCTCTCAACCAGCTTCACCTGAAATGCTTTTCCAACAATCTTGAAGGAGTTCCCACATATGTTGAGCAACTCATCCCAAACCATCTCAATTGGGTTGAGGTCAGGTAATTGTGGAGGCCAGGTCATCCTCAGCACTCTGTCATTCTCCTTCTTGGTCAAATAGCCCTTACATGGCCTGGAGGTGTGTTGGGTCACTGTTGAAAAACTGGACAATGACACACTAAGCGCAAACCAAATGGGATGGTGTATCGCTGCAGAATGCTGTGGTAGCCATGCTGGTTAAGTGTGCCTTGAATTCTAAATAAATCACAGACACCATCACCAGCAAAGCACCATCACACCTCCTCCATGTGTCACGGTGGGAACCACACATGCGGAGATCATCCGTTCACCTACTCTGCGTCTCACAAAGACACGGGGGTTGGAACCAAAAATCTCAAATTTGGACTCATCAAACCAAAGGATAACATTTCCACCAGTCTAATGTCAATTGCTTGTGTTTCTTGGCCCAAGCAAGTCTCTTCTTATTATTGGTGTCCTTTAGTAGTGGTTTCTTTGCAGCAATTTGACCACGAAGGCCTGATTCACGCAATCTCCTCTGAACAGTTGAGATGTGTCTGTTACTTGAACTCTATGAAGCATTTATTTGGGCTGCAATTTCTGAGGCTGGTAACTCTAATGAATGTATCCTCTGCAGCAGAGGTAACTCTGGGTCTTCCTTTCCTGTGGTGGTCCTCATGAGAGCCAGTTTCATCATGGCGCTTGATGGTTTTTGCGACTGCGCTTGAAGAAATGTCTTGAAATTTTCCACATTGAATGACCTTCATGTCTTAAAGTAATGATAGACTGTCATTTCTCTTTGCTTATTTGAGCTGTTCTTGCCATAATATGGATTTGGTCTTTTACCAAATAGGGCTTTCTGCTATATACCACCTCTAACTTGTCACAACACAACTGATTGGCTCAAACGCATTAAGAAGGAAAGAAATTCCACAAATTAACTTTTAACAAGGCACACCTGTTAATTGAAATGCATTCCAGGTGACTACCTCATGAAGCTGGTTGAGAGAATGCCAAAGACTGTGCAAAGCTGTCATCAAAGCAAACGGTGGCTAATTTGAAGAATATCAAATATAAAATATATTTTTCATTTGTTTAACACTTTTTTGGTTACTACATGATTCCATATGTGTTATTTCATAGTTTAGATGTTTTCACTATTATTCTACAATGCAGAAAATAGTGAAAATAAAGAAAAACCATTGAATGAGTAGGTGTGTTCAAACTTTTGACTGGTACTGTACATACTTTCAAGTGCAACGTGACTGCAAGAGGCAGGTTGGAATGTCTGTCAGAAATACGGGACAAATCAACCTCTTTTTCTAAATTGGTGGTGTTTGAATTTGTTGATGAAATGCGGGAAACGATTGTTTGGTTGTGGGACGCGGGACATAGGGTCACATGAGGTCACCTTATGTCCTACGTGCATGCCACTACATAGTAACACTTGTAAATTCTTTAGAATGAGGGTTCCTTATTCACAGCTGTCGCTTGTTAGGATTTATTTCTCTAGTTTGTAGGCTACTATGTAGTAATGTGGGCTGCTGTACCGCAATGTATTTCAACCTTATCCAATCAGATTGATTTTTAAATATCTTGGTTGATTGCCATATAAACACCCCGTTTATTTATATTGTTTAATTTGAGTGTCTGGGATCATGTCTCTTGCGCCCTCTGCTCATATTTGACTAGTGCAGTGTTTGGCAGCATGGTGGTGTATAGAGGAAACCCCATGGCTGCGGTGAAGAGTCAAACATGAAATTGTGAGAGGCCCTTCCCTGCCCGACTTCGTAAAAATGACACAAATTAATACACTCTACTTAAACCAGAACAAGAGTAATGGTTGCCTTTCGCTGCGGCTTAGGAGCACTGTCAGTCGCTGCTCACTGCCCAGACGGAATCAACACCAATCAATGTTGCTGCTCCCTCCCCGCCTCTGCTCTCACTGGTTAGGATGGTAATAGGACTGCTGTAAAGGCACACACACATGCATACACATACACACACACAATGTATTCCTTCACACTCACACATGGACGTGGAAGTGTAAAATCAATGTCTGTGTGTGTCTGCGTATCTATCATATTTTATTTACAAAAAATATATATATATGTATATATATTTTGCACTGTAATGCAGTGTTTGCCACCAAAGAAAGCTACTCAGTGTATTTCTATATTATTTACATGGTGGCATGCTTAATCAGGTGCTACATAGTCAGATGGGCAAGCACGCTGGGCCCGATGCTTCAGCAGTGATTGGATGTTTCAATTACTGATATTAATGCCTTGGTGTAGTGACTCATGCAGTGCAGATAGCACCATTCATTTCCATCAGGACAGGGGGGTTAGATGGGTGTGGAAATGTCTCCCTCATCGCAGAGTAGTTTCCCATTTAAATGCCGGGAGGTGCTGACACAGACACACACGTGCCTTGCGCACACATGTACACACACACACACACACACACACACACACACACACACACACACACACACACACACACACACACACACACACACACACACACACACACACACACACACACACACACATACACACACATACACACACACACTCCCTCTCTCACTCTTTCACACACACACACATGTTCAGGTGGATTGAGAATGGAGGAGAGGTTGCCGTGGGTAACGCATAACGACGAGGTACTCTCTCGCTCTCTCTGTTAGCTATTCTAATTTATGTTAATAAACCTTGCCGTTGCCGTGAGAGACAAAGGGGCCACAGATGAGTCTCTGTCAGCCTCCCACCTTCAGCAGGAGGAAAGGACCAGACAAATAACAATGCAGAGAGAGAGAGAGAGAGAGAGAGAGAGAGAGAGAGAGAGAGAGAGAGAGAGAGAGAGAGAGAGAGAGAGAGAGAGAGAGAGAGAGAGAGAGAGAGAGAGAGAGAGAGAGAGAGAGAGAGAGAGAGATTTAGCATCCATCCTGAGTCGTTTGGGGTCTGCAGAATGAAACCGCTTCACATCCACAATCCCCAGTGTGCGTGTTTGTGTGAGTCTCTGTACTCCGTCTATGTGTTTCTGTTGCTGGGGAATTGAAATGTGGTTTTCGATCACATCCCGGGGTGGACATGAGTGACATCCCAGGTAGTGTTTAGCACAGCGGGGTGAGAGCAACAGTTTTAACACAGGTCAGCACTTGGCTTGGCTGCTTGGCAACAGATCACAGGAAAGGTCATGTCTGGGAGCCAGATAGTAGGGGTCCTCTGAAGTCCCTTTAAAACACCCAGGGAGAGTTCTTCAAGGAGGGCTGGAAACCCAATAACTTGGACTTAAAGAGTGTCCTGTGACGTAGACTTGGTAGTAAGAACACAAAATACTGTTGTTTCAGATGGTGAATCAGGAGGACAAATGCTATTTGGTGTAGTTTAATTGTGTTGTACCGATTTTCACAGTTCTATTGTGAGAAGGATGTGAATGTATAATCTGAAATGGTTTGGCTATTTGTGGTGTGTGTATGATATGTCCAAACCAATATCTGTTGACCATGATGACAACCTTTAGGATGGAACTAAATCTCATGCTACAGATTAAATACACTTTGCATCATGCAGCTTATTCTCACTATGTCGTACTGCATATATCCCAAAGATGTTAAGCTGTTGGTTCCCCCCACCCCTCCCTGCTGTCTGCCAGCTTGCCTTTGGCAGTGTTAGTTCTGGACAGTTAACTCCCACTGATATGATGTTAATTGCTGTCATTTTCCTTTTTAGCTTGAGCATAATCAGAAAATGATAGACTTCTCTAACATGTATTATTAGACCACATCCCCATCACATGGACACCTTACCCTTGGAGCACGGAGTTGGGAAAGGCACAGGTGGCAGGTTTATGTGAGTGTGTGTGTTTGTGTGTCTGTCTGTCAGTGTGTGTGTTTGTGTGTCTGTCTGTCAGTGTGTGTGTCGCACTATTTGAGGAGGGGTCGAGATGCATTGCATAACGACTTCCCCTCGGATAAATGGAAAGTGAGTCGAGAGGCATGTGTTGTGAATTTAACGACACTTCACGTGAGTATGTCTCCATCAAGTGTAAAGCTGAGATTTGCAGGCCCTGTTTCCCTATCTGACTATCTCTATACGTTTTGACATACGATTGATCATCAGATGTTGTTCTTCATTTGCCTAGGTGTCATTTCTCCTTCATTCTCTTCCCCTCTCGTCATCACTGCTATGCTCCATGGTAAACATGGCTGTTTTACGACACAGGGGCGTAAATAGATGTTGTGGTGATATTGAGGGCTGGCTAACTACGGCACTCACACCACCGAGGCTAGGGCGTACTTTTTGAATGAACTTAAATGTATTTAAACCATATTAAAGTGTATACCGTCTATTAAAACAAATTGGATTTGAATGTGTAGCCAAAACTCATCAAAATAAAATTGGGATGTGCAAATGCAGCCATAGCCTACACACATTTTATTATTATTATTATTATTATAAAAAAAGGTGCTATATACAATACATACCCACAAGTACAGTTGTCCTGTTGCAGTACATTATAATACATTTTCCAGACCTTTTTCCTCTCAAATGTCAACACTAATATCCAAAGTTATTTTGGCCAATATTGTGTCACTGTTGATCTGAGGAGCATTTAACTCTTCTATTGTGACCTTTGATCTTTGATCTCCTTTTGCCCTCTTTACAGCCTCTACTAGCCTGCTCGTTTTATAGGAGATGGCCTTCGACAACATGTTTAGCAGTCTCCTTCCACGAATACATAAAATCCTATTATGTCCCCATTACTTCCCTTTATAGTGTCCCTCCTCTCCTTCCTCCTCTCTCTTCACCGATACTATGAAGACAATTCGTAAAATACATTTCAAAATTTGCCTTGAGTCTACAGGTATGTGATGCCGCGGTTAGACACGCTTCCAAATCAACCACAAAACCGGGAATCCAAAGCTCCGATAGTATAAAAACAAACAGAAATGTATTTGCCAGACTAAGGCTACAAGTTTCCAATTTAAAGCCTAATTTCTTATGTTATATTCCATCCATGAATAAAGCAAAAGCGATCCGATTTAAACAGAACACATCAGGGTATAGTAGCAGCTTTCTTTAGATCAGATTTAAACAGAACACATCAGGGTATAGTTGCAGCTTTCTTTAGATCAGATTTAAACAGAACACATCAGGGTGTAGTAGCAGCTTTCTTTAGATCAGATTTAAACAGAACACATCAGGGTGTAGTAGCAGCTTTCTTTAGATCAGATTTAAACAGAACACATCAGGGTATAGTAGCAGCTTTCTTTAGATCAGATTTAAACAGAACACATCAGGGTGTAGTAGCAGCTTTCTTTAGATCAGATTTAAACAGAACACATCAGGGTATAGTAGCAGCTTTCTTTAGATCAGATTTAAATAGAACACATCAGGGTATAGTAGCAGCTTTCTTTAGATCAGATTTAAACAGAACACATCAGGGTATAGTAGCAGCTTTCTTTAGATCAGATTTAAACAGAACACATCAGGGTATAGTAGCAGCTTTCTTTAGATCATATTTAAACAGAACACATCAGGGTATAGTAGCAGCTTTCTTTAGATCAGATTTAAATAGAACACATCAGGGTATAGTAGCAGCTTTCTTTAGATCATATTTAAACAGAACACATCAGGGTATAGTAGCAGTTTTCTTTAGATCAGATTTAAACAGAACACATCAGGGTATAGTAGCAGCTTTCTTTAGATCATATTTAAACAGAACACATCAGGGTGTATGAGCAGTTTTCTTTAGATCAGATTTAAACAGAACACATCAGGGTATAGTAGCAGCTTTCTTTAGATCAGATTTAAATAGAACACATCAGGGTATAGTAGCAGCTTTCTTTAGATCATATTTAAACAGAACACATCAGGGTGTATGAGCAGTTTTCTTTAGATCAGATTTAAACAGAACACATCAGGGTATAGTAGCAGCTTTCTTTAGATCAGATTTAAACAGAACACATCAGGGTATAGTAGCAGCTTTCTTTAGATCAGATTTAAACAGAACACATCAGGGTATAGTAGCAGCTTTCTTTAGATCAGATTTAAACAGAACACATCAGGGTGTAGTAGCAGCTTTCTTTAGATCAGATTTAAACAGAACACATCAGGGTATAGTAGCAGCTTTCTTTAGATCAGATTTAAACAGAACACATCAGGGTATAGTAGCAGCTTTCTTTAGATCAGATTTAAACAGAACACATCAGGGTGTAGTAGCAGCTTTCTTTAGATCAGATTTAAACAGAACACATCAGGGTATAGTAGCAGCTTTCTTTAGATCAGATTTAAACAGAACACATCAGGGTATAGTAGCAGCTTTCTTTAGATCAGATTTAAATAGAACACATCAGGGTATAGTAGCAGCTTTCTTTAGATCAGATTTAAATAGAACACATCAGGGTATAGTAGCAGCTTTCTTTAGATCAGATTTAAATAGAACACATCAGGGTATAGTAGCAGCTTTCTTTAGATCATATTTAAACAGAACACATCAGGGTGTATGAGCAGTTTTCTTTAGATCAGATTTAAACAGAACACATCAGGGTATAGTAGCAGCTTTCTTTAGATCAGATTTAAACAGAACACATCAGGGTGTATGAGCAGTTTTCTTTAGATCAGATTTAAACAGAACACATCAGGGTATAGTAGCAGCTTTCTTTAGATCAGATTTAAACAGAACACATCAGGGTATAGTAGCAGCTTTCTTTAGATCAGATTTAAACAGAACACATCAGGGTATAGTAGCAGCTTTCTTTAGATCAGATTTAAACAGAACACATCAGGGTATAGTAGCAGCTTTCTTTCTTTAGATCAGATTTAAACAGAACACATCAGGGTATAGTAGCAGCTTTCTTTAGATCAGATTTAAACAGAACACATCAGGGTATAGTAGCAGCTTTCTTTAGATCAGATTTAAACAGAACACATCAGGGTATAGTAGCAGCTTTCTTTAGATCAGATTTAAACAGAACACATCAGGGTATAGTAGCAGCTTTCTTTAGATCAGATTTAAATAGAACACATCAGGGTATAGTAGCAGCTTTCTTTAGTTCATGGAGTAGCAGTCCAAAAAATACCTCCATACCTCAGGCCTAGCTGAGCCATAATGCCACACCACTAAATACTGTAGCTATAAGGAAGGTGTAGGGGGTGCATAATGGCGGCAGAGAAGTCAGGCGCAGGAGAGCAAAAACTGATTTACAACGACACAGTTTAATAAACAAAACCACTGTAAACAGAACACTAACTCAACGGGTAAAACAAAACCCGTTACACACCAGCATAATGTGCACAAGCACTACAATAAACAATTCCGGACAAGGACATGGGGGAGAAAAGAGGGTTAAATACACAACATGTAATGATGGAATTGAAACCAGGTGTGTGGGAAGACAAGACAAAACAAATGAAAAATGAAAGGTGGATCGGCGATGGCTAGAAGACCGGTGACGTCTACCGCCGAATGCTGCCCGAACATGGAGAGGGACCAACTTTGGCGGAAGTCGTGACAGTACCCCCCTTGACGCGCGGCCCCAGCAGCGCACCGAGACCGGCCTCTGGGACGACCCGGAGTGCGAGGAACAGGGCGATCCGGACGAAGATGGTGGAACTCCTGCAGCTTACTCCTCCTCGACCGGCACCTAGCACCTTTCCTCCGGACCGTACCCCTCCCACTCCACGAGATACTGAAGCGAATGGAGTACGCCGGGGCCCCCTTGATGTCCAGAGGGGGAGGAGGAACCTCCTGCATCTCAGGCTCCTGGAGCCTGAGGAAAGACACATGGAAAGAGGGATTAATACGGGAATATCTGAGGGAAGTTGTAACCTATAACAAACCTTGTTCACTCTCCTCAGGACTTTAAATGGCCTCACAAACTGCGGACCCAGCTTCAAACAGGGCAGGCGGAGGGGAAGGTTTTGGGTCAAGAGCCAGACCCGGTCCACCGTGGCCTCACAGCGGTGACGATCTGCGTTCTCTTTTTGGCGCAGCACGGCCCGCTGAAGGTGAACACGGGCAGCTTCCCATGTCTCCTCCGCGTGCCTGAAACAGTCATCCACCGCAGGAGCCTCGGTCTGACTCTGATGCCAAGGCGCCAGAACCGGCTGGTACCCCAGTATACACTGGAAGGGAGAGAAGTTAGTGGATGAGTGGCAAAGCGAGTTCTGTGCCATCTCGGGCCAGGAAACGCCTCCCACTCCCCCAGCCGGTCCTGGCAATAGGACCACAGAAACAGTGATAATGGTCGATCAGGGCCCTGTCGTTCCATCCCACGCCGGCAGCCAGGGTCCGAAACCCCAGGGCGAACTCCTGGGCGCTCCTCGTCCCCTGCCTCAGATGGAAGAGGTGCTCACGTTCGACCAGTTTGAGGAGTTCAAACTCCTCAAACTGGTCCAACGCCGCATCTCCCTCTCTCCGAAGGAGCCAGGTGGACGGTTGCCAGGTATAAGTCCAGCTGCAACAGGAACCCCCGGCAATTCGCAGCCGTCACATTGTATTTCTGGGGAAGGGAAAGACGAATCCCACTGGGACCAGGGGAAGGAGGGTCGCGTAGTGGAGACCCCGGTTGTGCTGGTGGAGGCACTGGGAGAACTCCCTGTCTCTCCCAGCGGTCCATTAACTGGACAACGTGGTCAATGGCGGTGCCAAGATGGTGGAGCATTGCTGCGTGCTCCCGGGGTACCTGCTCCTGCTGACTCCATAAGTTGGGTCCGGAATTCTGTAGGGGGTGCATACTGGAGGCAGAGAAGTCAGGTGTAGGAGAGCAAAAACTGATTTACAACGGCGCAGTTTAATAAACAAAACCACCGTAAACAGAACACTAACTCAATGGGTAAAACAAAACCCATTACACACCAGCATAACGTGCACAAGCACTACAATAAACAATACCAGACAATGACATGGGGGGAACAGAGAGTTAAATAAACAACATGTAATGATGGAATTGAAACCAGGTGTGTGGGAAGACAAGACAAAACAAATGGAAAATGAAAGGTGGATCGGGGATGGCTAGAAGACCGGTGACGTCGACCGCCGAACGCCGCCCGAACAAGGAGAGGGATGGACTTCGGCGGAAGTCGTGACAGAAGGTAAACAGAAGGGAAAAAGCGGTGTGCCCAGGTGAGACTCCATATTTCTTTCAAATAACCATGAAAACCAAAAACATGATTTCATCAACCATACTCCATAATTAATAATGAAATATTTATATTTATATTCAATAAGTCAATATTTAATTATTATAATTAGGAAAAACATAAACATTTATTATAAGACTAAAAGTAAGAGACTTTGGCTCCAGCAGATACGATCATATTGATAGATTGATATTGGGAGAGCCTATGCGTTGTAAAGGAAGGGGGGTTAAGAGCTCTGTGGATAGTTTAACCTTGATAAAACAGTTGTTTCAGGGAGCCTGATTTTCGCCCATCCGTCTTCATCCGACAAGGCCCTGCTGAAGTATGCTAATGAAGCCAGCGGAGGGGAGCACCGTGTGCGGTTAAATGGGGCGTTGCGAATGTGCGGTGTACCGCGCCGCTAGGGTGATACTACTTACTGTCCAAATTTAGTGTGTCTTCTGTGAACGAACAGAACCCCCACACACACCCCCACCCCCTCTTTCTGTTCCTCAACGGCACCACATTCAGAATATACAGCCCCTGGGTGGATGGGGCCTCTCATAAAACATTACTACCATGTAAAAAATGTACACTTCCACCCACGTCCTTGTTGATGTTATAGCTGTTTAATGTTTTGTGCTCTGCCATTTGTGTATACAGTATGTGTGTGAGAGAATACAGAATATGTGTTTGTGTGCATGTGAGCGTGTGTGTGCGTGTGAGTGTGTGTTTCCAGTTTGGTCTGTTTTACTGTGCCATTTGAGGAATATGTCTATTTATAGAGATCATTTGGGGGAGTATTGGGGTGTAATAGTAATCATTTTTACCATAATAACTGTTTGTGTTTTAAGAGTAAACACAGTACAATGAGCTTCTGGACCCCATCACCAATAAACCAGGTTCAATGTGTCACGCCCTGACCATAGTAAGCTGTTTTTTCTCTGTGTTGGTTGGGTCGTGATGGTGACATTTAGGTGAATTTGTATTTTTATGTTGGCCTGATATGGTTCCCAATCAGAGACAGCTGTTTATCGTTGTCTCTGATTGGGGATCATATTTAGGCAGCCATTTCCCCTTTGTGTTTTGTGGGATCTTGTCTATGTATAGTTGCCTTAGTGCACATCAGTAGCGTCACGTTTCGTTTGCTTGTTTGTTGTTTTGTTCAGTGAGTTTCGATTTATTAAAATGATGTGGAACTCTACTCACGCTGCGCCTTGGTCTGTTCCTTACGACGAACGTGACAGAAGATCCCACCACCAACGGACCAAGCAGCGTGTTCAAGAGGAGCAGGGATCCTGGGCCCGGGAGAAAAGTGAGTGGAGGACAACCTGGACCAGGGAGGAGGTATTGGCAGGGGACAAGACCCTGCCATGGAAGCAGGCGAAGGCAGCAAAAGAGGAACGGCGACGATACGAGGGGACACGGCTAGCACGGAAGCCCGAGAGGCAGCTCCAAAAAGATTTTCAGGGGGGGGGGCACACAGGGAGATTGGCAGAGTCAGGGTTTAGACCTGAGCCAACTCCCTGTGCTTACCGTGGGGAGCGTGTGACTGGTCAGGCACTGTGTTATGCAGTGATGCGCACGGTGTCTCCAGTGCGCATTCATAGCCCGGTGCGCTCTATTCCAGCTCCCCGCATTTGCCGTGCTAGAGTGGGCATCCAGCCAGGACGGGTTGTGCCGGCTCAGCGTTTCTGGTCTCCAGTACACCTCTTCGTACCAGGATATCCTGTGCCGGCTTTGCGTGCTGTATCCCCAGTGCATCTTCACAGCCCAGTGCTTCCTGTGCCAGCGTCCCGCACTTATCGAGCTAAAGTGAGCATCCAGCCAGGACGCATTGTGCCAGCTCTACAGTCCTGAACTCCAGTGCGCCTCCACAGTCCAGTACATCCTGTGCCTCCTCCCCGCACTCACCCTGAGGTGCGTGTCTTCAGCCCGGTGCCACCTGTACCGGTCCCACGCATCAGGCCTCCAGTGCGCCTCCACAGTCCAGAGCTTCCGGCGACAGTTCCCAGTCCAGAGCTTCCGGCGACGGTTCCCAGTCCAGAGCTTCCAGCGACGGTGGGACGCTCCCGAGCCTCCAGCGGGGGTTCTCAATCCAGTTCCTCCGGTGACAATCCACAGTCTAGAGCCTCCGGCGATGATCCACTGTCCGGAGCTTCCGGCGATGCGCCCCGCACCGGAACCACCCCCGACGCCCTGCGTCATCCATCATAGATGCCCACCCGGACCCTCCCCTAATGAGTCAGGTTTTGCGGTCGGAGTCCACACCTCTGGGGGGGTGTATTGTCACACCCTGACCATAGTAAGCTATTTTTTCTCTGTGATGGTTGGGACGTGATCGTGACTTGGGTGGGTCATCTAGGTGAATTTGTATTTCTATGTTGGCCTGATATGGTTCCCAATCAGAGACAGCTGTTTATCGTTGTCTCTGATTGGGGATCATATTTAGGCAGCCATTTCCCCTTTGTGTTTTGTGGGATCTTGTCTATGTATAGTTGCCTTAGTGCACATCAGTAGCGTCACGTTTCGTTTGGTTGTTTGTTGTTTTGTTCAGTGAGTTTCGACTTATTAAAATGATGTGGAACTCTACTCACGCTGCGCCTTGGTCCAATCCTTACGAAGAACATGACACAATGTTTTATTGTTGTTGTTTAATATATATTTGCTTCCACTGTTTGGTGTTAAAACTGGGAAAATATTATCGTCAGCTTTTGGTATGTTGAATTGATTGGTTTTGGCTTCATTTGCCTGATAAGTTGTGTAGGTGTTTGTGTTTTGTTTGTTTATTTATACTCACGTGGCAGCATTATGATTGATTTCCTCTCTCACTCTTTATTTTGTTGTTCACTTCACAACTCATTTCAGAAAGTAGGCCACTGGAGAGGCCTGGCTGGAACAAAAACCACACATCTCTCCTCCATCGTTACCGACACTACACATATAAAGCTGTCAATCAACTACTCTACTGCCTGGCCCTGTGTTATGACATACTGGCTGTTTGGGTGGGTCCTCAGCGTGATGGATGGCACCCACAGCCTATCAGGCAGCACAGAGCATCCATCTATGTCTGGAGCCTGTAAAACAAGCTTGGGAAAGCAGCCATGTAGTTCTAACCACCATTGGCCTCCACTAAAAAAAAACATTAACATTAATGAAGGATGGCTTTTAAAGTTCCCTAGTAATAGGCTGGAATTAAATTTATGAGTCAGACGGTTGGCCGGAGAGACGTTGTGATTAACGGTTGTGGTGGATGGATGGGAAAGAGACCTTTAAACCGTTCAATTTGAAGGGGAGATTTGACTGGCAGATAAGCGTCAACATAGAACATGCTTCTGTATCATCATGCCTCTCTCAGTCCTCTTCCTTCTGTCATCGAGCTGTAAACACTTTCTCCTGTCTCCTCAGTGGCTTATTGGAGAAAACGAAAGGTGTGTGCTGTTTGAAGTGACCACAGAAATAAAAGCTGCCACTCTGTGCTGTTGTTTTGATAGTGACGTTCACATTGGACCCCACTGTTATTGAAAAGCCTTTCTGAAATGCTTGCGGTAGGTAACTGCTGAGCTTTTGGTGCTAGTGAAAATAGCCACACTATTTTAATACAGTCTACCTGCCACTTTACCTGGCTGACAGGTCATTTTTAGACAGGTGACGTCAGGCTGCCATTGACGGCGGCACTGCACCTTTCAGTGGTGGTGGAGGCCATAGATTACTGTAGCAGCACAGGGTAATCAAACACTAAAAGGTTCTGATTGCACAGGCAGAACATATATTTCAGAATGCTAAAGCTTCCTGCTTATGCTATTCAACACTGCAGTCCACCACTGTATACTGCAGGAAAGTACTTATATTGTCATAGTGCATCAAAGGGAGAGGGGTTTTGTTTTACTGCCACTTCCTGTAATCAGAACTGCCATTTTAAAGGGAGATTTAGAAATCTATTTGGACCAAACTGTGGCCTGGTATGTTACATAGTAGTAAGGAATATCAGCAAACCACGGACAGCCTCTCTCTCTCTCTCTCTCTCTCTCTCTCTCTCTCTCTCTCTCTCTCTCTCTCTCTCTCTCTCTCTCACACACATTCACTCACTCACTCACTTACTCACGTTTTCTCTCTCTGTCCCTCTCTCTGCTCGCCCCTTCTCTGCTAACCTCTGATGCCATTAGGAAGGGTTGAGGGGGAGGCGGGGAGGGTGGGAGAGAGGGTTCTAGGCTTAATGAATTCCACTGCGTCCTCCCACTCCCCCACCTAGTTAACCCCACCCCCTTCGATGCTCAGGGTGACGAATTAGAACCGCCTGGAAAGGAAAGCGCAAGAAGATAGGGATGGAGCGTCTCCTCTCTCATCCACGCCTTTGAATCACCTTCAAATCACCTAATGCAACATGGCATTCATGAAGGAAACCTACAGAGCTACAGTAGTACTGATTTCATTACCATTCACTCCAAGTCGTTATACCAACTCAGTGTTACTATAATACACGGTACCTACTCAGTGTTACTACAATACACGGAACCTACTCAGTGTTACTACAATACACGGTACCTACTCAGTGTTACTACAATACATGGCACCTACTCAGTGTTACTACAATACACGGAACCTATTCAGTGTTACTACAATACACGGTACCTACTCAGTGTTACTACAATACACGGTACCTACTCAGTGTTACTACAATACACGGAACCTATTCAGTGTTACTACAATACACGGAACCTACTCAGTGTTACTACAATACACGGTACCTACTCAGTGTTACTACAATACATGGCACCTACTCAGTGTTACTACAATACACGGCACCTACTCAGTGTTACTACAATACACGGAACCTATTCAGTGTTACTACAATACACGGTACCTACTCAGTGTTACTACAATACACGGTACCTACTCAGTGTTACTACAATACACGGTACCTACTCAGTGTTACTACAATACATGGCACCTACTCAGTGTTACTACAATACATGGCACCTACTCAGTGTTACTACAATACACGGTACCTACTCAGTGTTACTACAATACATGGCACCTACTCAGTGTTACTACAATACACGGTACCTACTCAGTGTTACTACAATACACGGTACCTACTCAGTGTTACTACAATACACGGAACCTATTCAGTGTTACTACAATACATGGTACCTACTCAGTGTTACTACAATACACGGTACCTACTCAGTGTTACTACAATACATGGCACCTACTCAGTGTTACTACAATACACGGTACCTACTCAGTGTTAGTACAATACACGGAACCTACTCAGTGTTACTACAATACATGGCACCTACTCAGTGTTACTACAATACATGGCACCTACTCAGTGTTACTACAATACACGGTACCTACTCAGTGTTACTACAATACACGGTACCTACTCAGTGTTACTACAATACACGGAACCTATTCAGTGTTACTACAATACATGGTACCTACTCAGTGTTACTACAATACACGGTACCTACTCAGTGTTACTACAATACATGGTACCTACTCAGTGTTACTACAATACACGGTACCTACTCAGTGTTACTACAATACACGTTACCTACTCAGTGTTACTACAATACACTGTATCTACTCAGTGTTACTACAATACACTGTATCTACTAAGTATAACTACAATACACTGTATCTACTAAGTATAACCACAATACACTGTATCTACTAAGTATAACTACAATACACTGTATCTACTAAGTATAACTACAATACACTGTATCTACTAAGTATAACTACAATACACTGTACTTGTAACGATTGTCTTCCTCTTCTGATGAGGAATAAGAAGGATCGGACCGAAATGCAGCGTGGTACATGTCAATGATAACTTTAATAACTCAGAACACGAGAAAATACCAAAAGAAAAAAGTGCAGGAAATAAATGAAAATTGAAACAGTCCCGTATGGTGCAAACACAGAAACGGAAAACAACTACCCACAAATCATAGTGGGAAAACAGGCTGCCTAAGTATGGTTCTCAATCAGAGACAACGATTGACAGCTGCCTCTGATTGGGAACCATACCAGGCCAAAACCAGCAATACAAAACATAGAAAAAAACAGAATGCCCACCCCAACTCACACCCTGACCAAACTAAAATAGAGACATAAAAAAGGAACTACGGTCAGGATGTGACAGTACCTACTCAGTATAACTACAATACACTGTATCTACTAAGTATAACTGCAATACACTGAACCTATTCAGTATAATTACAATACACTGTATCTACTTAGTATAACTGCAATACACTGAACCTATTCAGTATAATTACAATACACTGTATCTACTAAGTATAGCTACAATACATGGTACCTACTCAGTGTTACTACAATACACTGTATCTACTAAGTATAACTACAATACACTGAAGCTACTAAGTATAAATACAATACACGGTACCTACATAAGTATAACTACAATATACGGTACCTGCTCAGTGTTACTACAATACACTGTATCTACTAAGTATAACTACAATACACTGAACCTACTCAGTATAACTACAATACACTGTATCTACTAAGTATAACTCCAATACACTGAACCTATTCAGTATAATTACAATACACTGTTGTATCTACTAAGTATAACTACAATACATGGTACCTACTCAGTGTTACTACAGTACACTGTATCTACTAAGTATAACTACAATACACTGAACCTACTAAGTATAACTACAATACACTGAACCTAGTAAGTATAAATACAATACACTGTATCTACTAAGTATAACTACAATACACTGTATCTACTAAGTATAACTACAATACACTGCATCTACTAAGTATAACTACAATACACTGTATCTACTATGTATAACTACAATACACTGTATCTACTAAGTATAACTACAATACACTGTATCTACTAAGTATAACTACAATGCACTGTATCTACTAACTATAACTACAATACACTGTACCTACTCAGTGTTAGTACAATACACGGTACCGACTCAGTGTTACTACAATACACGGAACCTACTCAGTGTTACTACAATACATGGCACCTACTCAGTGTTACTACAATACACGGTACCTACTCAGTGTTACTACAATACACGGTACCTACTCAGTGTTAGTACAATACACGGTACCGACTCAGTGTTACTACAATACACGGAACCTACTCAGTGTTACTACAATACATGGCACCTACTCAGTGTTACTACAATACATGGCACCTACTCAGTGTTACTACAATACACGGTACCTACTCAGTGTTACTACAATACATGGCACCTACTCAGTGTTACTACAATACACGGTACCTACTCAGTGTTACTACAATACACGGTACCTACTCAGTGTTACTACAATACACTGTATCTACTCAGTGTTACTACAATACACGGAACCTATTCAGTGTTACTACAATACACGGTACCTACTCAGTGTTACTACAATACACGGAACCTACTCAGTGTTACTGCAATACATGGTACCTACTCAGTGTTACTACAATACACGGTACCTACTCAGTGTTACTACAATACACGGTACCTACTCAGTGTTACTACAATACACGGAACCTACTCAGTGTTACTACAATACATGGCACCTACTCAGTGTTACTACAATACACGGTACCTACTCAGTGTTACTACAATACATAGCATCTACTCAGTGTTACTACAATACACGGCACCTACTCAGTGTTACTACAATACACGGTACCTACTCAGTGTTACTACAATACACGTTACCTACTCAGTGTTACTACAATACACGTTACCTACTCAGTGTTAGTACAATACACGGTACCGACTCAGTGTTACTACAATACACTGTATCTACTAAGTATAACTACAATACACTGTATCTACTAAGTATAACTACAATGCACTGTATCTACTAACTATAACTACAATACACTGAACCTAGTAAGTATAAATACAATACACTGTATCTATACACTGTATCTACTAAGTATAACTACAATATAACTACAATACACTGAACCTACTCAGTATAACTACAATACACTGCATCTACTGTCTTCCTCTTCTGATGAGGAATAAGAAGGATCGGACCGAAATGCAGCGTGGTACATGTCAATGATAACTTTAATAACTCAGAACACGAGAAAATACCAAAAGAAAAAAGTGCAGGAAATAAATGAAAATTGAAACAGTCCCGTATGGTGCAAACACAGAAACGGAAAACAACTACCCACAAATCATAGTGGGAAAACAGGCTGCCTAAGTATGGTTCTCAATCAGAGACAACGATTGACAGCTGCCTCTGATTGGGAACCATACCAGGCCAAAACCAGCAATACAAAACATAGAAAAAAACATAGAATGCCCACCCCAACTCACACCCTGACCAAACTAAAATAGAGACATAAAAAAGGAACTACGGTCAGGATGTGACAGTACCTACTCAGTATAACTACAATACACTGTATCTACTAAGTATAACTGCAATACACTGAACCTATTCAGTATAATTACAATACACTGTATCTACTTAGTATAACTGCAATACACTGAACCTATTCAGTATAATTACAATACACTGTATCTACTAAGTATAGCTACAATACATGGTACCTACTCAGTGTTACTACAATACACTGTATCTACTAAGTATAACTACAATACACTGAACCTACTAAGTATAAATACAATACACGGTACCTACATAAGTATAACTACAATATACGGTACCTGCTCAGTGTTACTACAATACACTGTATCTACTAAGTATAACTACAATACACTGAACCTACTCAGTATAACTACAATACACTGTATCTACTAAGTATAACTCCAATACACTGAACCTATTCAGTATAATTACAATACACTGTTGTATCTACTAAGTATAACTACAATACATGGTACCTACTCAGTGTTACTACAGTACACTGTATCTACTAAGTATAACTACAATACACTGAACCTACTCAGTATAACTACAATACACTGTACCTACTAAGTATTACTACAGTACACTGTATCTACTAAGTATAACTACAATACACTGAACCTACTCAGTATAACTACAATACACTGCATCTACTAAGTATAACTACAATACACTGAACCTACTAAGTATAACTACAATACACTGAACCTAGTAAGTATAAATACAATACACTGCATCTACTAAGTATAACTACAATGCACTGTATCTACTAACTATAACTACAATACACTGTATCTACTAAGTATAACTACAATACACTGAACCTACTAAGTATAAATACAATACACAGTACTTACTAAGTATAACTACAATACACAGTATATACTAAGTATAACTACAATACACTGCATATACTAAGTATACCTAGAATACACTGAACCTATTCAGTATAACTACAATACACTGAACCTACTAAGTATTACTACAATACACGGTACCTACTCAGAATATTCAGAGTATCAGTATTATCTCCTGATACAAGAATTGTAGCATACTCCACTAACTTAACCAACGCTGATCACAGTACTGTATATGGGCTACCTGATGTTGTTATTTAGTTCCATAATGGTTTGATGGCTGACATTCCTGACTTAACAGAGATGTGTCATCATCGTGCCGCCCGGTGCTTACTCACTCCTCCTGAGCCATGCGTTTAGTTTTCCTTGGCAGGCTCAGGCCACAGCTCATTAGACTAAGAGAATGCGCCGCCTTAATTAATGATATGTAAATATCCTTGAATTGGCCACATTTGCATATTAAGAGAGATTTGCGGAATCTGTGGAGTAATATATTTTAATTAGGGATTAATTAAAAAATAATGGGAATTTAATTTTGCCTGGCAGGTTGTGTTTGGTGTGAAGCGCACATCTCGCCCAGTGTCTGACTGCTGAATCAAGCTATACCAAAACATGAAGGAAAGGAAGCTTTTCTCTCTCGCGCACACTCGCACACACACACAATCCACACTCCTGGAGCTGCCAAAGGCCTTCCCAGGGGGTCTCCACATCACAACATGCTAGCTTGGAGGGGGGAAATCAAACAATATCACACACACCACATACACGCTTTGTGTGGGGTGTGTGTTGTTGGGGGGTGTCCCAGATTGACTTAATTTCCTCTCTCTCATCTTTTCCTTTTTTCTTTCTGGAGTATAGGGAATGGCCCTCAGACACGGAACACTAGTTGTGTTGGCAATTATGTTAATAGAATGCCATTAGGCCATGATTCTGTATGAGCGATTGGGGAGCGAGGGCACGTTTTCACAGACCAAGTCAATGCCAATACCAAGTCAATGCTGCATCTGCTTGACACCTTTCCAGTGGACTAATTTACATAAACATACAGCCCTACTGTACCTGGCAAATCATGGAGATCTTTCTCTTTTCTTTGTTGTGATTAAAATCAGTCTTGTCATAAACTAACACAAAGCCATGTGTCATGAAATGAGACAAACTGTTAGTCATAGCAGATGTTCATACTGTTTTAGGGTTTCATTACTAAAGCTTTTATGACATAGATAGATGAAGAATTAGAGAGACCTCTGAAGTAATTCAACTGATGAGGGTGTATTGTTCCTAATAGGTGTTGTAGAATAGACATGTATTAATAAGGTCTATGTTAGTAATAGCTAGTACTAGAGCAGGAGTAGACACACGAGGGAGAGAGAGATCCTTTGGCATTTCTGATGTGTAGTCAGTAGCTTGCTGACGTTATTGATCCAGGACCTCTGGATTCATTATGAGAGCTGCTGGTGGAACTGCAACCGCACACCCACCCACCCACCACCCTCCACCTCACCAGAGCTTTATTTATGCTGCTTCCTCCTCTCCTCTCCTCTCCTCTCCTCTCCTCTCCTCTCCTCTCCTCTCCTCTCCTCTCCTCTCCTCTCCTCTCCTCTCCTCTCCTCTCCTCTCCTCTCCTCTCCTCTCCTCTCCTCTCCTCCTGCATGGCACAGCCTCTCCTCCTCTTTTATTCTCCATGCATTATTATTTTATTATTCTTTTACAGCCGCCTTATCGGGTGTATTTCAGCGTGGATAAGACCTGTCATCTTTAGGCCCTGCCTGGGAATTTGATGGAGGGAGGGGAGAGGAGAGGGAGGGGGTGTGAGAGAGAGAGTGAGAGGGAAGGGGTATGAAGTGCCCCAGTCACCCCCTCCGCTTGGTCTGTGAGATGGACTCTCTTTCTCTCATCCCTCTCTCTGTCTCTCATCCTTAATGAGAATCCCCCTCTAATTGTGTGAGCGGGCAGCGGTGCGGTGTGCAGGCGGGGGTGAGGGGAGGGAGGCTGGCGGGGTTATATTGTGATACTGGCTACGTGACCGCTATGCTGATGGAGGCAGGGGATCAATAATTTATGCCCTGACCTTAATGGTAGTGTTAAAAAGCTCATCCGTCTGGAGTCTGGAGACTCAGACCCTTAAAGGTGCAGTGCAGAATAAATTGAGACTGAGGAGTTAGCTGGGGCCATAGGTAGGTGTGGGGGATGGTGGGGGAACAGAGGATAGATAACAGAGGAGGAGTGGTAGGAGAGTCTTTCATCAGTGGCTCAGTCTAAGTCCTTTGAAAGGGATAAACTTTGATTTGATTTGTGCATGTCTACTACATTGTCTCCTGCATCCACATGCAGTTCCCCAAACATTAATCCTCTTACTTATTTAAATGAATGCTGCCATAAGCTTTTGCTTGTATTTTTGTCTGGTTGTGGTGGGGGTGTTGGTGGTAATCCGTTCCATGAAAAATCCATCCCTCCATTTTATCCACTGAGGCTTACAATACTTGACCCAGTCAGAGACACCGGAACTGAACAAAGATAGAGGGCTGTAATGATGCTTTACAATACTTGACCCAGTCAGAGACACCGGAACTGAACAAAGATAGAGGGCTGTAATGATGCTATACAATACTTGACCCAGTCAGAGACACCGGAACTGAACAAAGATAGAGGGCTGTAATGATGCTTTACAATACTTGACCCAGTCAGAGACACCAGAACTGAACAAAGATAGAGGGCTGTAATGATGCTTTACAATACATGACCCAGTCAGAGACACCGGAACTGAACAAAGATAGAGGGCTGTAATGATGCTTTACAATACTTGACCCAGTCAGAGACACTGGAACTGAACAAAGATAGAGGGCTGTAATGATGCTTTACAATACTTGACCCAGTCAGAGACACCGGAACTGAACAAAGATAGAGGGCTGTAATGATGCTTTACAATACATGACCCAGTCAGAGACACCGGAACTGAACAAAGATAGAGGGCTGTAATGATGCTTTACAATACTTGACCCAGTCAGAGACACCGGAACTGAACAAAGATAGAGGGCTGTAATGATGCTATACAATACTTGACCCAGTCAGAGACACCGGAACTGAACAAAGATAGAGGGCTGTAATGATGCTTTACAATACTTGACCCAGTCAGAGACACCAGAACTGAACAAAGATAGAGGGCTGTAATGATGCTTTACAATACATGACCCAGTCAGAGACACCGGAACTGAACAAAGATAGAGGGCTGTAATGATGCTTTACAATACTTGACCCAGTCAGAGACACCAGAACTGAACAAAGATAGAGGGCTGTAATGATGCTTTACAATACTTGACCCAGTCAGAGATACCAGAACTGAACAAAGATAGAGGGCTGTAATGATGCTTTACAATACTTGACCCAGTCAGAGACACCAGAACTGAACAAAGATAGAGGGCTGTAATGATGCTTTACAATACTTGACCCAGTCAGAGACACCGGAACTGAACAAAGATAGAGGGCTGTAATGATGCTTTACAATACTTGACCCAGTCAGAGACACCAGAACTGAACAAAGATAGAGGGCTGTAATGATGCTTTACAATACTTGACCCAGTCAGAGACACCAGAACTGAACAAAGATAGAGGGCTGTAATGATGCTTTACAATACTTGACCCAGTCAGAGACACCAGAACTGAACAAAGATAGAGGGCTGTAATGATGCTTTACAATACTTGACCCAGTCAGAGACACCGGAACTGAACAAAGATAGAGGGCTGTAATGATGCTTTACAATACTTGACCCAGTCAGAGACACCAGAACTGAACAAAGATAGACGGCTGTAATGATGCTTTACAATACTTGACCCAGTCAGAGACACCAGAACTGAACAAAGATAGAGGGCTGTAATGATGCTTTACAATACTTGACCCAGTCAGAGACACCGGAACTGAACAAAGATAGAGGGCTGTAATGATGCTTTACAATACTTGACCCAGTCAGAGACACCGGAACTGAACAAAGATAGAGGGCTGTAATGATGCTTTACAATACTTGACCCAGTCAGAGACACCAGAACTGAACAAAGATAGAGGGCTGTAATGATGCTTTACAATATTTGACCCAGTCAGAGATACCAGAACTGAACAAAGATAGAGGGCTGTAATGATGCTTTACAATACTTGACCCAGTCAGAGACACCAGAACTGAACAAAAATAGAGGGCTGTAAAAATGCTTTACAATATTTGACCCAGTCAGAGATACCAGAACTGAACAAAGATAGAGGGCTGTAATGATGCTTTACAATACTTGACCCAGTCAGAGACACCAGAACTGAACAAAAATAGAGGGCTGTAAAAATGCTTTACAATATTTGACCCAGTCAGAGATACCAGAACTGAACAAAGATAGAGGGCTGTAATGATGCTTTACAATACTTGACCCAGTCAGAGACACCGGAACTGAACAAAGATAGAGGGCTGTAATGATGCTTTACAATACTTGACCCAGTCAGAGACACCGGAACTGAACAAAAATAGAGGGCTGTAAAAATGCTTTACAATATTTGACCCAGTCAGAGATACCAGAACTGAACAAAGATAGAGGGCTGTAATGATGCTTTACAATACTTGACCCAGTCAGAGACACCAGAACTGAACAAAGAAAGAGAGCTGTAATGAGTAGCTTTAATCTGGTTCTGGAGCTTGTTTTCCTCTCTGAGCCTTGAGGCCATACACATTGAGAATTCGGACATCCATCGATTTGATTCGGGATATTAATGTCAAGCCCCCCCCCCTCTCGATCCTCAAGCACAGGCGGACGAGGCTTTCATTCCCCTGATGGCAGGATGCAACCATCTCAGTCCCCCTCCTCTCCTACCTCACCCCCCTCCATCTCCCTCTCTCCACTCCCCCCTTAGGGCATGATATATTAGATATAACCAATTCAATTTTATGCAGCCAGGACAGACGCCCTGGGGACATAAACACGCAAATGTTTAATACACTCCTCACCAGGAAGTCCAATGCAGTGGGAGCCTGGCGGAGCCTGCTGCCTGCCCGCGGCTGCCCAGAGTCTCCTCTCACACACTCAATTATTCATGGAACGGCCAAAGTGACTTAATTAAATAATAAAGACAACCTCCCTCCACGCAAAGGAATGGGACAAGGACGAGTCACGGAAGGAGGTAGCTTTGCCAAAAGTCATATGCTGTAAAATGAGGCAGAAAATAAACAGGTGGACTAACCTTCAGTCATTCTGGCTGATGCAATATGATGAAATGTAACATTTATGTGAATGCGCAACCCCCTATCGCCTTTTGAAATGACCAGTTTTGTAAGACAGCAAGAGAGACTGTTTTAAGGCTGGGGGTTAGCTAGGGATTTAATCATCAACTAATCACCATGGGAGTTAGGTCAGAATCCAGCATAGGCATAGTTGAACTACTGCATGCTACTTTGAAAAGGCTAATTTCCTCAGTATTCGCTATTTCTGCCACCTCCAGGGTCGCTCTGAGGAAGTACAGTCCTCTGTCTTTGACGTGATGAAATGTGGCGTTATCTTTTACTTGGTTTCATTAGATTCACTAGAGATTGCACACTCTGGCTCTCCCTACCCTCTAAAACTGGCTGGTCTAGCCCGCTCTGCTCTGCTCCAATACGATGACAAATCCACTGGCCCCGGGGCAAATATATTTCCTTCTCCTATCCCGAGATCGTTTCTCGGGTTCATGCCTGTTTTAACGTGTAATTAATTATTCAAATTAATTTTGAATCACAAGTTACATTTGAGTGGCTCATTCAAGGACACAGGCAGTTTTTCCCGCTAATGGCTAGTAAGCTCCGCCGTTAGATTGAAGAATAGGCCCATTGTGTCCTTTGGTGTGGTGGCGGGCTGCGATAAAGGATGGCGACAAACTGAAGTGTTTAAATCTGCGAATTGAAATGAATGCCCCCTCAAAGCCTGCACTGCCGGCGATACATTAAAGCTAATACTCTGGGAAACAAAGACTAATGTTTGTTTACACACATTAAATACATTGAAAACAGAACCCTGGAGAGAATGGAAAGATTGAATTTCACCAAAGCAGATTTTCCCCTCAGAACTCAAATCATAGAGGAGGGAACTAAATGGTGTACAACAACATGGGGTCACGGTGTTCATTTTTAACTTTGCATAGAGTTGATTATCATAATTTTTTCTACTCCTTCCTTTAGGAATCTATTACATCTTTAATGCCTCTATGGTCATTTCATCCTTTAATGCTCCATATTTAATGTTGATATGTCCCTTTCCTTCTCTTGTGCTACTGACATGTTGAGACTCCTTCAGAGGTCATGCATCAACTCTCATCTTTTATTTACACTATTTTTTTATTTATTCATGTTACTTTTGCATTGAATAATTTAGTCTGTTGAAATGTTTCTTTTTTCACCGCTAAGTGCCCTCCAGTGTGACACATTGTGACACTTCAAAGTGTCCTGTGACAAGCCTTTACAAAATATGCTGTTGTTGTTGTCAGTAGAGTCTGATGAATATATTGATTGAAATTACCCTGCATTTGCACTGGTAGCTAATGGCCAGAACAGAGACAGACCGAGCCATTGTAATTGGCAGAGACTACAAGAGTCTCTTTTTGTCCCTTTTCCCTTAGAATTTACTGCCGAAGGTTGAGAGTGGTATTTATTTTCCTCAGTCTCTGCTCTGCTATCCCGGAGTTGGCAGAGTGATTTTGTAGAATAGAAACATTATAGACTGTTACTGTCAAAGTGTTAAATGTGATGTATAGAGCTAGGGGTTCAGAGGGAGGAGGAGGAGGGGGAGGTAAGAAGGTGAGCAACGGCACCGCCAGGCAGCCGTGACTGCAGCAGCAAGTTGCTCTGGGAGTGAGGGGAGAGAGGGTGGGTGGGGGGGGGGTGGGGGGGGGGGAGCGAGATGAAGTAGAGAGAGCCGATGTAGAGAAGAGAGAGGCGACAGAGAGAGAGACGAGGTAGAGAAGCGAGAACAAGAGAGGGAGGGAGAGAGAGAGAGACAGAGAGAGCGGGATGTGAGGGATGGCAGGGTAATGTAGCGGGAGGTAATGGTTTCTCTCAGCCCACTGGAACAGAGGGGAGATCATTAGGGGGAGGCTGTCGCCCCTCACTGTCACCATCCCCGTGCTGTGCCTCGACGCCGTTTACCCCCCTCACCTCACCAAAAGCCCCCGTCAGGGTGGCGAGACAGGGAGGTAGACACACAGTGTTTGTGAGGAGAGACAGAGAATGGGGGAGACACAGTGTGTTTGTGTGGTGGTAGCCCACCGTAGCAGAAGCACATTGGCAGAGTGGCGCTCCAAGGAGGCGATAGTGATTTGATGAGTGGCTCATCGTACGCTCCCTCATAGGGAAGGATAGCCCACATGCTTTGTTTTAGTGGCACTCCCACACAGACAGGCAGACACACATATATATATTGACTCACTCCTCCTGCATCCCTTCCATTTGGATTAGATGCATTCAACTGTACTCTATGTTCTATGATTCAACTGTTCATTTGGCCCCAATTTAAAAATGATTAACAAGTATTAGTGAGGACGTTTCTCTGGTTGCTTCCCGAGACGCAAATTCGGCAATACGTACAGTGCATTTGCAGACTTGAATTTACATTTGATTCAGACCCCTGTGTCATTTTTGTGTGTAGATTTCTTCCACTCATTAGAGTCAAATAAAGTAATGTTTGCGCCTGAACGTGTACGGACTAAAGGTGCCGTGGGTCGGGCAGGGAGGAATCCTCCTCAGACAGAAACGGTTAACAGCTCTCTGAGCTGCAGGTCGATTTATCCCCTGGTGAGCTCCCAGCTCTCTGTGACAGGAGATTGGACGTCATTAGTCCTACACTCTGCCCACTACACTGCCTGGGGGAGAGAGAGAGGGATATGCTGGGTTCTTGAGGGAGCTTGTCTGGTATTTTCTGTGTCTACATTGTATATTATAGAGACATTGTATATTGTCTATAGCCTACTGTTTATAGACATTTTATCAGTGGAGGTCGGTGCCATTTAAGATGAGGCAGGATGATAAAACAAATTATGAGCATGGCCTTATTTCTATTATAGCATATTGGATGACTGTTATTCATATTCCATTCACCCAGCTCAATGTAACATCGATAGGTTTAGGCTACTACATTACATTTTTCTATGCCCATCATGAGGTTGCTACAACATAGCCTTTGAGTAATCAAGGTGACAGACAGTGACAGATTCAGTACCGCCTTGTACACTCTTGCCTGCATCTAGCTGATCTAGGGTTTAACCATTAGTCCAACAGTTGCAAACAATAGTTTCTAATGGAGATATTCAGGTATGTTTATCCCCGTTTGCTTCCGTTTGCTTCCGTTTAAGAAAGGGTTTTCAACAGAATCCGCGGAATGAATACACCCCTGATCACATGCAAACACAGTTGACTTTCATAGCAGCCACATACAAACAGCATGATGCATATTCTTCTATAATTCCTTCTCACATCTACGCATTCTCCTCTCACCTTTTCCCTTTGCTTGTGGACTTCAGTGCACAACAAATCACTGTCTGTGACCAGGCGTTCACTAGCTAAGTGAAAGTGAAAGTGAAAAATATACAACGAAATATAGCTCTCTCTCTCTCTCTCTCTTGCTTCTTCATTTTTAAAGAAACTAATTTGTTCAAAACTCTTTAACTATTGCTTTCTCTTTGATTCAACTACTCACCACATTGTATACACTGCAGTGCTATCTAGCTGTAGCTTATGCTTTCAGTACTAGATTAATTCTCTGATCCTTTGATTGGGTGGACAACATGTCAGTTCATGCTGCAAGTGTTCTGATAGGTTGGAGGAAGTCCTCCGGACGTTGTCATAATTACTGTGTAAGTCTATGGAAGGGGATGAGCCTCCTAGGTTTTGTAATGAAGTTAATGTACCCAGAGGAGGACGGTTACACTATGTTACTACCCTACAGAGTGCTGTTGAGGCTACTGTAGACCTTCATTGCCAAACAGTGTGTTTTAATCAATTATTTGGTGACGTGAATATATTTACTATAGTTTAATCTAAAAATGATCACTTTTTTGTGTTTTTTTTACCCCCTTGTCTCATCGCTGCAACTCCCCAACGGGCTCGGGAGAGGCCAAGGTCAAGTCTTGCGTCCTCCGAAACATGACCCACCACACCGCGTTCTCCTTAACACCTGAACGCTTAACCCGGAAGCCAGCTTCACCAACTTGTCGGAGGAAACATCGTCTGGCTGGCGACCCAAGTTAGCTTGCAGGTGCCCAGCCCGCCAGAAGGAGTCGCTTGAGCGCAATGAGCCAAGTAAATCCCCCCTGGGCCAAACCCTCCCCTATCCCAGATGACACTGGGCCAATTGTGCACCACCCTATGGGACTCCTTGGGATTGAACCCAGGTCCATAGTTACACCATAAGCACTGCGATGCAGTGCCTTAGACCACTGCACCACTTGGGAGGTAGAAAGAATCTCTTTATTTAATCTTTCATAATTTGTATTTGTATTAAACTCACTGAGAAGGATGGTCCACTCCTTCCTTCTCTGAGGAGCTCCCACTGCATTGTATAGAAATTGTGACATTGTCCTGTATATCTAAGATTACAAGAGCTTGGGAAGCAACTACAGCAGCTGATTGTCATTATTCTGTATTTTGATATTTTATTTTCCCTCCTCTCAGTTATAATGGTTAAACATTAAAGACAACATGACTTAATCCGTTTCACTGATCCTCCACATGTCTTATTCAAGACTGATTCATACTGCGGACGGGGAAAAAGCTTGTGAGAAATATGATAACACTAATAAACCAGACCAATTACTCCCCATTGACAACCTTCAAAACCCTTTTTTATGGCTGGTTCAGTCAAATAAAACTTAATTGCACCAGTGGAAGAGGACACTGTCATTTTTGCATATATTTTCCAAGCCGCTGAGATTTTATATGATCACGGTTATTGCACCTCTGACATTTTCTACTTTATTGAACAAGACTTTAAATTCTGGTCGGCAGTATATAAAAAGTGAGGAATGTATTTATCTGTTTCAGAGACCTGACTGAAACAGACTGTGACGATTGTTGGTGTGGGTGTCTGCTATTCAGAACCAATAACTCATTCATTAATTGGACCTCTGAAAGCAGGATGTTGTGGTATAATCCCTATTAAATCCTACATTTAAAAAATCCACCGTTCTCTCACCTGTCTGTAAGAGAGAGGGAGAGAGAGAGAGAGAGAGAGAGAGAGAGAGAGAGAGAGAGAGAGAGAGAGAGGTAGAAGAGAGAGAGAGAGGGAGAGAGAGGGAGAGAGAGAGAGAGAGAGAGAGGTAGAAGGAGAGAGAGAGAGGGAGAGAGAGAGGTAGGAGAGAGAGAGAGAGAGAGAGAGAGGGAGAGAGAGAGAGAAGGAGAGAGAGAGAGAAGGTGAGAGAGAGAGAGAGAGAGAGAGAGAGAGAGAAGAGAGAGAGAGAGAGAGAGAGACAGAAGAGAGAGAGAGAGAGAGAGAGAGAGAGAGAGAGAGAGAGAGAGAGAGAGAGAGAGAGAGGTCCTGTAATTAAAAGGAGGTGTCTGTCAGGGTGGCTGGGTCTTTGTGTGGGCCCATATGTTTGGGTGCTGATACAGGGAGGATTATTCTGTTTGGAAGGCTGATAGCAGCCTGTTTATAACCTTGGCATAGACCAAGCCCTAATCTGTCAGGAGCACATCTCTTCCCCCTCCTCCCTCTCCACTACTGTAGAAAGTCTACACCCCCTTGGATTTCTTCACATTTTGAAGTTTTACGAAGTGGGATTCAAATGGATTTAATTGTAATTTGTTTGTCAACAATCTACACAAAATACCCTGTTAAAGTTTTTTTTATTTAATTTTAAACATGAATGAAAAATTTAACACTAATATACCTTGATTAGATAAGTATTCACCCCCCTGACTCAATACATGTTAGAAACACCTTTGGCAGCAATTACAGCTGTGAGTCTTCTTGGGTAAATCTCATAAGATCTTTGCACACCTTTATTGTGCAATATTTGCCTGTTATTATTTTCAAAATTCATCAAGCTGTCAAGGTGTTGGGGATCATAGCTAAACAGCAAGTCAGATTTAAGTCAAAACTGTTACATGGCCACTCCGGAACATTCACTCTCTTCTTAGTAAGCAACCCCAGTATAGATTTGGCTTTGTGTTGTAGGTTATTGTCCTGCTGAAAGGTGAATTCCTTTCCCAGTGTCTAGTGAAAAGCAGACTGAAGCAGGTTTTCCTCTACGACTTTGCTTGTGCTTAGCTCCATTCCATTTCTTTTCATCATGAAAAACTCCACAGTTTTTGCCGATGTTAAGCATACCCATACCATGATGCAGCCATCACCATGCTTGAAAATAAGGAGATAGTTACTCACTGATGTGTTGTGTTCAATTGCCCCAAACGTAAGTCTTTGCATTTAGGCCAAAAAGTGTATTCCTTTGCCATGTATTTTTCTTCAGTATTACTTTAGTGCCTTGTTAAATACATATGCATGTTTTTAATATTTGTATTTTGTGTATTTGTATTCTTCTTTTCACTCTGTCATTTAGGTCATTATATTATTATTATTATTATTATTATTGTAGAGTCACTACAATGTTGTTGATCCATCCTCAGTTTTCTCCCATCACAGCCATTGAACTCTGTAGCTGTTTTAAAATCACCAATGACCTCATGGTGACATCCCTGAGGAGTTTCCTTCCTGTCTTGCAGCTCAGTTTTGTTTTTTTGCCTTTATTTAACTAGGCAGATTAGTTAAAGAACAAATTCTTATTTTCAATGACGGCCTAGGAACAGTGGGTTAACTGCCTTGTTCAGGGGCAGAACGATTTTTACCTTGTCAGCTCGGGGATTCGATCTAGCAACCTTTCAGTTACCTGAAGGACGACTGCATCTTTGCAACAACATGTGAAAAGGGTTGAAAGGGGTGTAGACTTTCTATATGTACAGTGTGAAATGTTTTCTACATATGCAGAGCGTGCCATACTTTTACACCATTTAAAGGTGTAGTGGTGTGTTGTTGCTACCTTCCCCCCACTTCCCTCCTTTTCTAAACTGAACTAGGCACTTAATGTGGCTTTGTGATTGTATTTCTTATCCTCTATCAGTCTTACAGTTACAACTCTCATTATTTCTTTGAACATTCTGCTATTGACTGTAAGTTTACACTCTGAAAAAAGGGTTCCAAAAGGGTTCAAGCGGTCGCCATAGGAGAACCCTTTTTAGTTCCAGGTAGAACCATTTTTGGTTTCTACATGGACCCAAAAGGGTTTTACCTGGAACCAAATCTAATTATTCAAAGTATACTCCTATGGGGACAGCTGAAGTATTCTCCTATGGGGACAGCTGAAGTATTCTCCTATGGGGACAGCTGAAGTATTCTCCTATGGAGACAGCTGAAGTATTCTCCTATGGGGACAGCTGAAGAACCCTTTAAGGGTTAAGATAGCATCTTTTTTTCCCGAAGAGTACACCTAGCGTGTAGTTTTTGCCAAGGTTTTGTGTGTTTAAAAGTCATTTCTATTGTGTTTTGAGAAACATTTGAGAGCATATTTTCGTTATGTCTAGAACATTCAAATGAATCTAGTATTAATGCAAATGTAGAAAGCACTAACAATAGTTCTGTGAAATAGTATTTTAAGATACAGTACTTTGAAGGCATTCAACAAATTATGGATTGTCCGACCAACACTGAAGACATTACACTTACACACACAGAGAGAGAGAGAGAGCAAGAGAGAGAGAGAGAGAGAGAGGGAGAGAGAGAGAGAGACCTTAACCAACCACAGGGACTGCTACGGTTTGAGTGGCAGGAAAAGGAAACTGTCAACATGTGACATTTCCTCCCGCTTCTTCCGTCTGATAAATGAAAGTTACACCGTGTGCGCGTTGTAGTGTTGTGTAGCAGTGGAAGGGAAGGCTGTGCTGTGCATCAGAAAGCCTGGCATCGCAGCGTCTCAGGAGATATCAAGCAACTAGGTCAGACTGATAATGTAATCCGCTGACTGCAAGGATCCTCAGCCCAACACATCCACAAAGAAAAAATGACAGGAAAAAGGAAATATAGGAGGAAATATAACTTCATGATGATGTTGTTGCACTTGCTTTGTCTTAGTGTTGCTGCCTAAATAAAAACAGAGGGGGGGAATCTGTTATTTCACTTTTTTAGGAGAGGAAACTGATGTTGTGGTGCTTTCTTCAACAGTAGCGACATTTAACATGATCATTATCAGAATAAAGTATATATATATATATATAGTGTGTTTTAGTGATAATGGGAAAGGTAAATCCACTCTTACATTTTTGGCCAATAATATATAGATATTTGACTCCAATTATTGATACAAATAAAAATACACAAAATATATATATTGTATATATATATTTATTTTTTTGCTACTGTAGGTAGCGTTATCTAGTGCTAGTCAGCTGTAGTTTGTTCTCCATCTTTTAAAATAGTGAAGCAACATGTTTTCTCATGCTCTGTCTTGTCTCTCTACTACAGACATATAGTGAGCCATATGTTTGGAACATGAAATCGCAATAAAATCGCAGTATCAAATCACAATACATATAGAATCGTGAAAATCGCAATAAATTATCATGACTCAGGATATTTTTATTTATTTAACTAGGCAAGACAATTAATAAATTCTTATTTACAATGATGGCCTAGGAACAGTGGGTTAACTGCCCTGTTCAGTGGAAGAACAACAGATTTTTACTTTGTCAACTCGGGGAGTCAATCTAGCAACCTATCGGTTGCTGGCCCACCGCTCTAACCACTAGGCTACCTGCTGCTCCCAAACGCACTTTCCCATTGTTTTTGATATGACCCAGATGCAAACACAGGAAGTGGATAGTACAGTTCTCAATAATGTATTATAGCACGGGGCAAAGGGCAGATCGAGGACAGGCAGAGGTTCGTAATCAGATCAGAGTCATGCAGGTACAGGATGGCAGGCAGGCTCAGGGTCAGGGCAGGCAAAATGGTCAGAACTGGGAAAACTAGGAAACAAACCGTTGAGAAACAGGAAAACGGGAAAGCACGCTGGTAAGACCTGACAAGAAAAGATGAACTGGCAACAGACGAACAGAGAACACAGGTATAAATGCTCAGGGGATAATGTTGAAGATGGGTGACACCTGGAGGAGGGTGGAGACAAGCACAAAGACAGGTGAAACCGATCAGGGTGTGACATGCATATCGTATCGGCACCCTAAGTACCGTGATAATATCGTATCGTGAGGTCCCTGGCAATTCCCAGCCCTACCCACAACATCAGCCTATACTGTACATTATCCAGCATACATACCGTATATCAATAACATCACAGTCTCATTCCTGGGAGGAGAGTGAGGATGAGAAGAAGTTACTGCATCAGCAAAGTGCATTTTCATTCAGATGCATTATTCCAGAGAGGGTGAGGGAGAGAGAGCGAAGGAAAGAGCGAGAGAAGGAGAGAGAGGGAGAGATACAGCCCGACTGTGACAACTCTCCCTCTCCGCAGGTGTGGGAATCAAACGGGAGCTAAAAATAAGCCTGGCAGCTGGGAGTTATTCACAGTGACGGGAGGGGGAGGAGAGGGGTTGTGGTGGGGAATCAGGGAGTCCAGCTGGGGAGGCAGGTGTGTACGGGCTGACCGACAGAATACACCTTATATCCCACTGTGACTTAAAGACATCTTCACTCGGATTCTGATATGTAGTCGGTGGTCTTTCTGTAGTCTTGACCTAGCCTGGTCCCAAATCTATTTTGTGCTGTCTTGCCAATTCCTATGGTTATTGTCACACCAAGACAGCAGAGCTGTTTTTATGGAACACAACATACATGTATTGTGAAACATGAAGTCGTATGAGTGCCTTCCTCAGATAATCGCAATGTATGCTTTCGCCGTAAAGCCTTTTTGAAATTGGACACTGTGGTGGGATTAACAACAAGTTTATCTTTAAAATGGTGTATAATACTTGTATGTTTGAGAAATTGTAATTATGAGAGTTCTGTTTTTTTTTTATTTGGCACCTTGCAATTTCACTGGCTGTTGTCGAGGTGGGACGCTAGCCCACATATCCCAGAGAAGTATAAGCACATTGCTCAATGAAAATAAACCATGGGGAAAAGCGTCCTCCATTTGCTATTTAAGTGCATAGATGACATCTATTTTTTCCGGCTGCCCCTGTTTGGATACAGGTGCATGATAGTGGTCCATTCTACATCAAAATCAAGAATAGTATGATGGGTGAAAATATTACCCTATCACTTGTGAATTATATATTATCAATCGTGAATGATGCCTTGCAATAGAAACAATGCCTTTTTTTTGCGACTTTTTCGAAATCATAGTTGCACACCTCATGTAGCCTAGTCCATAGGCCTATATGTTTCAATAAGGTTTGTATATAGCCTAATAGTTTATCAACATTTTAAGCTAAACGTTCTGATCTGTCGCGTCAGCCACATTGCGTAAAACAGTATTTGGGATGCTTGTATTGGTTGTATTAATTTGGGATCTGAAGCATCCCACAACAGTCCCAGACTATGTTTGGAATATTTATTTATCGCACAGAATAGAGTAGGTTAACCTTTGTACTATGGGGGAGAGTAGATTGACATAGCCAAGTACTTTCGCTGTTCGTTAGGCTTACTCATCTTGTTGGCTGACGAAAAGTAAATATGGACAGTTCTTCCAATATCTTCAATGTGCACCTCGGAATTGGATGCACAATGTGTCTGTCTTCACTTGTAGCCTGTGAGAAAGACCCTATCACCTGATGGAGAGCCATGTGAGTGAAAAGGTGATTCGGAGCGCTCAGCACTTAGGGAGAAGGGCACAACGGCCACTGGCTGCAAAAGGCATGGAGATACCACCGTGAAATTTTAGGCATTATCACGTGCTTGTCGAATTGTGAATGAGTGACTGATGTAGTGTGTACAGCCTGGGGAAAAAGCAAAGCAGAGGTCATGCCTTTTAAGCAACTTTTTTCAAATCATCATTAGAGTTGCATCTTGCAGCCTTACAATGTATTAAAAATCAAAACACATAGCCCAACGTTTGTAGAACAACTAAATAATAACCCTACATTAAGCATATAGAAATACCTATCGCTTTGTTAACCGCTCAACACAGAATAGCCGTATGTGCTCAAATCGTTTGGAGAAAATATTCTTTCTATTTTATTCAGCTTTGTTCAAATGTATTCTTCATACTCTAAAATGATGCCATGGAATCAAATCTTGTCTGCTAAATGAACTAGTGTAGCCCACAGCCATTTGCCATGGCCAGATCAGGACCCAACATAAGGGCAACTCAGAGTATGCTATTCTGTTCTTCTGAAATAGACTACATTTTCTTCATTTCATGTTTCTTTAGACCTGTCTAAAATAAATCATACATTTATTGTGAAGTTGTAGGTTATATTACATGGATTTGTTGTGAAGTTGTAGGTTATATTACATGGATTTGTTGTGAAGTTGTAGGTTATATTACATGGATTTGTTGTGAAGTTGTAGGTTATATTACATGGATTTGTTGTGAAGTTGTAGGTTATATTACATGGATTTATTGTGAAGTTGTAGGTTATATTACATGGATTTGTTGTGAAGTTGTAGGTTATATTACATGGATTTGTTGTGAAGTTGTAGGTTATATTACATGGATTTGTTGTGAAGTTGTAGGTTATATTACATGGATTTGTTGTGAAGTTGTAGGTTATATTACATGGATTTGTTGTGAAGTTGTAGGTTATATTACATGGATTTGTTGTGAAGTTGTAGGTTATATTACATGGATTTATTGTGAAGTTGTAGGTTATATTACATGGATTTGTTGTGAAGTTGTAGGTTATATTACATGGATTTGTTGTGAAGTTGTAGGTTATATTACATGGATTTGTTGTGAAGTTGTAGGTTATATTACATGGATTTGTTGTGAAGTTGTAGGTTATATTACATGGATTTGTTGTGAAGTTGTAGGTTATATTACATGGATTTGTTGTGAAGTTGTAGGTTATATTACATGGATTTGTTGTGAAGTTGTAGGTTATATTACATGGATTTATTGTGAAGTTGTAGGTTATATTACATGGATTTGTTGTGAAGTTGTAGGTTATATTACATGGATTTGTTGTGAAGTTGTAGGTTATATTACATGGATTTGTTGTGAAGTTGTAGGTTATATTACATGGATTTGTTGTGAAGTTGTAGGTTATATTACATGGATTTGTTGTGAAGTTGTAGGTTATATTACATGGATTTGTTGTGAAGTTGTAGGTTATATTACATGGATTTGTTGTGAAGTTGTAGGTTATATTACATGGATTTATTGTGAAGTTGTAGGTTATATTACATGGATTTGTTGTGAAGTTGTAGGTTATATTACATGGATTTGTTGTGAAGTTGTAGGTTATATTACATGGATTTGTTGTGAAGTTGTAGGTTATATTACATGGATTTGTTGTGAAGTTGTAGGTTATATTACATGGATTTGTTGTGAAGTTGTAGGTTATATTACATGGATTTGTTGTGAAGTTGTAGGTTATATTACATGGATTTATTGTGAAGTTGTAGGTTATATTACATGGATTTGTTGTGAAGTTGTAGGTTATATTACATGGATTTGTTGTGAAGTTGTAAGTTATATTACATGGATTTGTTGTGAAGTTGTAGGTTATATTACATGGATTTA